>NW_027040376.1:222500-227500 GCF_034236695.1 Oncorhynchus nerka
CAGTGTGATGTGTTCTAGGTTACGTGAACATGTTTCTACGTACAGTGTGATGTGTTCTAGGTTACGTGAACATGTTTCTACGTAGTGTGATGTGTTCTAGTGTCGGGGTCTTGTGGAAGGAGGGGGGGGATTGGATTGTCCGAGATGGAACATTGTTCCTCCTCCTCATCATCCCTTGAAAACTATCGTCCATCTGCCCTTCGAGGTGGTTGAAATCCCACTTGATTAAAATGGATTGGGGGGTGGATTGGAGGGGGGGATTGGGACTCTGATCTGTTGAATCGCTCAGATCACACACACACACACTGCCCCCATCTCAACTCCCTGAGGAAGAGGAGCTGTAGGGGATGAAGCAGAGAGCTGGAGGATAATCCAGTCAGAGATTGTGATAATGCTGCTGAAGAGGGAGGGAGGGTGGGAGAGAGGGAGGGAGAGAGAGGGGGATTAGAGAGATAGAGACAGGGAGAGAGAGAGAGACAGAGACAGGGGATACAGAGAGAGAGAGAGAGAGAGAGACAGAGAGAGAGAGAGAAACAGAGAGAGAGACAGAGAGAGACAGAGAGAGAGAGGCAGAGAGAGAGAAGAGAGAGAGAGGCAGAGAGAGAGAGAGAGAGAGAGAGAGAGAGAGAGAGAGAGAGAGCAGAGAGAGAGAGAGAGAGGCAGAGAGTGAGAGAGAGACAGACTGTATATATATAATCTGACATGTGTAATGTCTTTATTGTTTTGAAACTTCTGTATGTGTAATGTTTACTGTTCATTTTTATTGTTTATTTCACTTTTGTTTATTATCTACCTCACTTGGTTTGGCAATGATAACATATGTTTCCCATGTCAATAAAGCCCCTTGAATTGAATTGAGAGAGACAGAGAGAGAGAGAGATCTGGGGTCCGCTCACCAACCAAAACTTCACAAAATGGGACAAACGCCAAATTGAGACTCCGCACGCAGAATTCTGCAAAAATATCCTCAGTGTACAATATAGAACACCAAATAATGCATGCAGAGCAGAATTAGGCCGATACCCACTAATTATCAAAATCCAGAAATTCTAAATTCTATAACCACCTAAAAGGAAGCGATTACCAAACCTTCCATAACACAGCCATCACCTACAGAGAGATGAACCTGGAGAAGAGTCCCCTAAGCAAGCTGGTCCTGGGGCTCTGTTCACAAACACACCCTACAGAGCCCCAGGACAGCAGCACAATTAGACCCAACCAAATCATGAGAAAACAAAAAGATAATTACTTGACACATTGGAAAGAATTAACAAAAAAACAGAGCAAACTAGAATGCTATTTGGCCTTAAACAGAGAGTACACAGTGGCAGAATACCTGACCACTGTGACTGACCCAAACTTAAGGAAAGCTTTGACTATGTACAGACTCAGTGAGCGTAGCCTTGCTATTGAGAAAGGCCGCCGTAGGCAGACATGGCTCTCAAGAGAAGACAGGCTATGTGCTCACTGCCCACAATATGAGGTGGAAACTGAGCTGAACTTCCTAACCTCCTGCCCAAATGTATGACCATATTAGAGACACATATTTCCCTCAGATTACACAGATCCACAAAGAATTTGAAAACAAATCCAATTTTGATAAACTCCCATATCTACTGGGTGAAATTCCACAGTGTGACATCACAGCAGCAAGATTTGTGACCTGTTGCCACGAGAAAAGGGCAACCAGTGAAGAACAAACACCATTGTAAATATAACCCATATTTATGCTTATTTATTTTATCTTGTGTCCTTTAACCATTTGTACATCGTTACAACACTGTATATATATATAATATGACATTTGTAATGTCTTTATTGTTTTGAAACTTCTGTATGTGTAATGTTTACTGTTAATTTTGATTGTTTATTTCACTTTATATATTCACTTTATATATTCACTTTATATATTATCTACCTCACTTGCTTTGGCAATGTTATCACATGTTTCCCATGCCAATAAAGCCTTTGAATTGAATTGAATTGAGAGGGAGAGAGAGAGAGAGAGAGAGAGAGAGAGAGAGGAGAGAGAGAGAGAGAGAGAGAGAGAGAGAGAGAGAGAGAGGAGAGAGAGAGAGAGAGAGAGAGAGAGAGAGAGAGAGAGAGAGAGAGAGAGAGAGAGAGAGAGAGAGGGAGAGAGGTAGAGAGAGAGACAGAGAGAGACAGAGAGAAACAGAGAGAGAGAGAGGGTGGAGGAGGGAAAAAGAGAGGGAGAGAGAGAGAGGGTATACAGAGAGAGGAGAGAGAGAGAGAGAGAGAGGGGGGGAGAGGAGGGAAAAAGAGAGGGAGAGAGAGAGAGGGACAGAGAGAGAGAGAGAGAGAGAGAGAGAGAGGGGGGGAGGAGGGAAAGAGAGAGGGAGATAGAGGGTATATATATAGATAGAGAGAGAGAGAGAGGGGGGGAGGGAAATAGAAGAGGGTTATATATATATATATATATAGAGAGAGAGAGAGAGAGAGGGGGGGATAGAGAGAGAGAGAGAGTATAGAGATAGAGGGAGAGAGAGAGAGAGGGGGATATAGAGAGAGGGAGAGAGAGAGAGGGAGAGAGAGAGAGGGGGGGGATATAGAGAGAGGGAGAGAGAGAGAGATGTAGCTAGGCAACAACCATCAGAATTCTAGAATTTCAACAACAGGTGACTCTGCCACCATTTCCCTTCTCCCACTGAGCTGCATGTTACTCCATCTATATACCTGTATATACATACCATCTATCTGTACCCATGGAAACCAGGGCTCTGAAAGAGGAATGATTTAACTAATGTCTCTGTCTGCGTCCAACATGCATCCTGGTTGAATCACACATCCCACGGGGCTCTGGTCACAATGAGTGCTCTATATATAGGGAATAGGGTGCCATTTTGGGGGCTCTGGTCACAATGAGTGTACTATATATAGGGAATAGGGTGCCATTTGGATCTGGTCACAATGAGTGTACTATATAGGGAATAGGGTGCCATTTGGCTCTGGTCACAATGAGTGCACTATATAGGGAATAGGGTGCCATTTGGATCTGGTCACAATGAGTGTACTATATAGGGAATAGGGTGCCATTTGGATCTGGTCACAATGAGTGTACTATATAGGGAATAGGGTGCCATTTGGATCTGGTCACAATGAGTGTACTATATAGGGAATAGGGTGCCATTTGGCTCTGGTCACAATGAGTGCACTATATAGGGAATAGGGTGCCATTTGGCTCTGGTCACAATGAGTGTACTATATAGGGAATAGGGTGCCATTTGGATCTGGTCATAATGAGTGTACTATATAGGGAATAGGGTGCCATTTTGGACGTCATGTCTTGTCTTACCAAGTAAAGAAACGTTAGCGAAGCCCCATATGTTGATATATCAGACAACAGCAGTGACCATGTTGATACCAGACCCATATGTTGATATATCAGACAACAGCAGTGACCATGTTGAAACCAGACCCATATGTTGATATATCAGACAACAGCAGTGTGGATGACCATGTTGAAACCAGACCCATATGTTGATATATCAGACAACAGCAGTGTGGATGTTGAAACCAGACCCATATGTTGATATATCAGACAACAGCAGTGACCATGTTGAAACCAGACCCATATGTTGATATATCAGACAACAGCAGTGTGGATGACCATGTTGAAACCAGACCCATATGGTGATATATCAGACAACAGCAGTGTGGATGTTGAAACCAGACCCATATGTTGATATATCAGACAACAGCAGTGACCATGTTGATACCAGACCCATATGTTGATATATCAGACAACAGCAGTGACCATGTTGAAACCAGACCCATATGGTGATATATCAGACAACAGCAGTGTGGATGTTGAAACCAGACCCATATGTTGATATATCAGACAACAGCAGTGACCATGTTGATACCAGACCCATATGTTGATATATCAGACAACAGCAGTGACCATGTTGAAACCAGACCCATATGGTGATATATCAGACAACAGCAGTGTGGATGTTGAAACCAGACCCATATGTTGATATATCAGACAACAGCAGTGTGGATGTTGAAACCAGACCCATATGTTGATATATCAGACAACAGCAGTGACCATGTTGATACCAGACAAATATGTTGATATATCAGACAACAGCAGTGACCATGTTGAAACCAGACCCATATGTTGATATATCAGACAACAGCAGTGTGGATGACCATGTTGAAACCAGACCCATATGTTGATATATCAGACAACATCAGTAACCATGTTGAAACCAGACCCATATGTTGATATATCAGACAACAGCAGTGACCATGTTGAAACCAGACCCATATGTTGATATATCAGACAACAGCAGTGACCATGTTGATACCAGACCCATATGTTGATATATCAGACAACAGCAGTGTGGATGACCATGTTGAAACCAGACCCATATGTTGATATATCAGACAACAGCAGTGTGGATGACCATGTTGAAACCAGACCCATATGTTGATATATCAGACAACAGCAGTGTGGATGTTGAAACCAGACCCATATGTTGATATATCAGACAACAGCAGTGTGGATGACCATGTTGAAACCAGACCCATATGTTGATATATCAGACAACAGCAGTGTGGATGTTGAAACCAGACCCATATGTTGATATATCAGACAACAGCAGTGTGGATGTTGAAACCAGACCCATATGTTGATATATCAGACAACAGCAGTGTGGATGTTGAAACCAGACCCATATGTTGATATATCAGACAACAGCAGTGACCATGTTGATACCAGACCCATATGTTGATATATCAGACAACAGCAGTGTGGATGACCATGTTGAAACCAGACCCATATGTTGATATATCAGACAACAGCAGTGTGGATGTTGAAACCAGACCCATATGTTGATATATCAGACAACATCAGTGACCATGTTGAAACCAGACCCATATGTTGATATATCAGACAACAGCAGTGTGGATGTTGAAACCAGACCCATATGTTGATATATCAGACAACAGCAGTGTGGATGTTGAAACCAGACACA
>NW_027040376.1:232500-247500 GCF_034236695.1 Oncorhynchus nerka
CTATGGAAACATCTCTCTCCTCTCAGTCTGTTAGTGACTATGGAAACATCTCTCTCCTCTCAGTCTGTTAGTGACTATGGAAACATCTCTCTCCTCTCAGTCTGTTAGTGACTATGGAAACATCTTCTCCCTCTCCTCTCAGTCTGTTAGTGACTATGGAAACATCTCTCTCCTCTCCTCTCAGTCTGTTAGTGACTATGGAAACATCTCTCTCCTCTCCTCTCAGTCTGTTAGTGACTATGGAAACATCTCTCTCCTCTCAGTCTGTTAGTGACTATGGAAACATCTCTCTCCTCTCAGTCTGTTAGTGACTATGGAAACATCTCTCTCTCTCTCTCTCAGTCTGTTAGTGACTATGGAAACATCTCTCTCTCTCCTCTCAGTCTGTTAGTGACTATGGAAACATCTCTCTCCTCTCAGTCTGTTAGTGACTATGGAAACATCTCTCTCCTCTCTCAGTCTGTTAGTGACTATGGAAACATCTCTCTCCTCTCTCAGTCTGTTAGTGACTATGGAAACATCTCTCCTCTCCTCTCAGTCTGTTAGTGACTATGGAAACATCTCTCTCCTCTCAGTCTGTTAGTGACTATGGAAACATCTCTCTCCTCTCAGTCTGTTAGTGACTATGGAAACATCTCTCTCCTCTCAGTCTGTTAGTGACTATGGAAACATCTCTCTCCTCTCAGTCTGTTAGTGACTATGGAAACATCTCTCTCCTCTCCTCTCAGTCTGTTAGTGACTATGGAAACATCTCTCTCCTCTCAGTCTGTTAGTGACTATGGAAACATCTCTCTCTCCTCTCAGTCTGTTAGTGACTATGGAAACATCTCCTCTCCTCTCAGTCTGTTAGTGACTATGGAAACATCTCTCCTCTCCTCTCAGTCTGTTAGTGACTATGGAAACATCTCTCCTCTCCTCTCAGTCTGTTAGTGACTATGGAAACATCTCTCTCCTCTCAGTCTGTTAGTGACTATGGAAACATCTCTCTCCTCTCCTCTCAGTCTGTTAGTGACTATGGAAACATCTCTCTCCTCTCAGTCTGTTAGTGACTATGGAAACATCTCTCTCCTCTCCTCTCAGTCTGTTAGTGACTATGGAAACATCTCTCCTCTCAGTCTGTTAGTGGAAACATCTCTCTCCTCTCAGTCTGTTAGTGAAACATCTCTCTCTCCTCTCAGTCTGTTAGTGACTATGGAAACATCTCTCTCCTCTCAGTCTGTTAGTGACTATGGAAACATCTCTCTCCTCTCCCTCTCAGTCTGTTAGTGACTATGGAAACATCTCCTCTCCTCTCAGTCTGTTAGTGACTATGGAAACATCTCTCTCCTCTCCTCTCAGTCTGTTAGTGACTATGGAAACATCTCTCTCCTCTCCTCTCAGTCTGTTAGTGACTATGGAAACATCTCTCCTCTCCTCTCAGTCTGTTAGTGACTATGGAAACATCATCTCTCTCCTCTCCTCTCAGTCTGTTAGTGACTGGGATGGAAACATCTCTCTCCTCTCAGTCTGTTAGTCTCAGTCTGTTAGTGACTATGGAAACATCTCTCTCCTCTCCTCTCAGTCTGTTAGTGACTATGGGAAACATCTCTCTCTCTCTCCTCTCAGTCTGTTAGTGACTATGGAAACATCTCTCTCCTCTCAGTCTGTTAGTGACTATGGAAACATCTCTCCTCTCCTCTCAGTCTGTTAGTGACTATGAGGAAACATCTCTCTCTCCTCTCAGTCTGTTAGTGACTATGGAAACATCTCTCTCCTCTCAGTCTGTTAGTGACTATGGAAACATCTCTCTCCTCTCCTCTCAGTCTGTTAGTGACTATGGAAACATCTCTCTCTCCTCTCAGTCTGTTAGTGACTGGGATGAAACATCTCTCTCCTCTCCTCTCAGTCTGTTAGTGACTATGGGATGAGGCTGAAACATCTCTCCTCTCCTCTCAGTCTGTTAGTGACTATGGGATGAGGGAAACATCTCTCTCCTCTCCTCTCAGTCTGTTAGTGACTATGGAAACATCTCTCTCCTCTCAGTCTGTTAGTGACTATGGAAACATCTCTCTCTCCTCTCAGTCTGTTAGTGGGATGAGGGAAACATCTCTCTCCTCTCAGTCTGTTAGTGACTGGGATGAGGAAACATCTCTCTCCTCTCTCAGTCTGTTAGTGACTATGGGATGAGGCTGAAACATCTCTCCTCCTCTCAGTCTGTTAGTGACTATGGAAACATCTCTCTCCTCTCCTCTCAGTCTGTTAGTGGATGGGATGGAAACATCTCTCTCTCCTCTCAGTCTGTTAGTGACTATGGGATGAGGCTGAAACATCTCTCTCTCCTCTCAGTCTGTTAGTGACTATGGGATGAGGCTGAAACATCTCTCTCCTCTCTCTCAGTCTGTTAGTGACTATGGGATGACATCTCTCTCTCTCCTCTCAGTCTGTTAGTGACTATGGGATGAGTCTGAAACATCTCTCTCTCTCCTCTCAGTCTGTTAGTGACTATGGGAACATCTCTCTCTCCTCTCAGTCTGTTAGGACTGGGATGAAACATCTCTCTCTCTCCTCTCAGTCTGTTAGTGACTATGGGATGAGGATGAAACATCTCCTCTCCTCTCAGTCTGTTAGTGACTATGGGATGAGGCTGAAACATCTCTCTCCTCTCCTCTCAGTCTGTTAGTGACTGGGATGAGGCTGAAACATCTCTCTCTCTCCTCTCAGTCTGTTAGTGACTATTAGGACTATGGGAACATCTCTCTCCTCTCAGTCTGTTAGTGACTATGGAAACATCTCTCTCCTCTCCTCTCAGTCTGTTAGTGACTATGGGATGAGGTCTGTTAGTGACTATGGAAACATCTCTCTCCTCTCAGTCTGTTAGTGACTATGGGATGTCTCTCCTCTCCTCTCAGTCTGTTAGTGACATATGAGGAAACATCTCTCTCCTCTCAGTCTGTTAGTGACTATGGAAGGAGCATCTCTCTCCTCTCAGTCTGTTAGTGACTATGGAAACATCTCTCTCCTCTCTCCTCTCAGTCTGTTAGTGACTATGGGATGAGGCTGAAACATCTCTCTCCTCTCAGTCTGTTAGTGACTATGGGATGAAACATCTCTCTCTCTCCTCTCAGTCTGTTAGTGACTATGGGATGAGTCTGAAACATCTCTCTCCTCTCTCAGTCTGTTAGTGACTGGGATGGAAACATCTCTCTCCTCTCAGTCTGTTAGTGACTATGGAAACATCTCTCTCTCCTCTCAGTCTGTTAGTGACTGGGATGGAAACATCTCTCCTCTCCTCTCAGTCTGTTAGTGACTATGGGAAACATCTCTCTCTCTCCTCTCAGTCTGTTAGTGACTATGGGATGAGGCTGAAACATCTCTCCTCTCCTCTCAGTCTGTTAGTGACTGGAAACATCTCTCTCCTCTCCTCTCATGTTAGTGGAAACATCTCTCTCCTCTCCTCTCAGTCTGTTAGTGACTATGGGAAACATCTCTCTCTCTCTCCTCTCAGTCTGTTAGTGACTATGGAAACATCAGTCTGTTAGTGGCTATGGGATGGAAACATCTCTCTCTCTCCTCTCAGTCTGTTAGTGACTATGGGATGACATCTCTCTCTCTCTCAGTCTGTTAGTGACTATGGGATGAGGCTGAAACATCTCTCTCCTCTCAGTCTGTTAGTGACTATGGGAAACATCTCTCTCCTCTCAGTCTGTTAGTGACTATGGGACATCTCTCTCCTCTCCTCTCAGTCTGTTAGTGACTATGGGAAACATCTCTCCTCTCCTCTCAGTCTGTTAGTGACTATGGGATCTCTCTCCTCTCCTCTCAGTCTGTTAGTGACTATGGGAAACATCTCTCTCCTCTCCTCTCAGTCTGTTAGTGACTATGGGATGGAACATCTCTCTCCTCTCAGTCTGTTAGTGACTATGGGAAACATCTCTCTCCTCTCCTCTCAGTCTGTTAGTGACTATGGGATGAGGCTGAGTGACATCTCATCTCTCTCCTCTCAGTCTGTTAGTGACTATGGAAACATCTCTCTCCTCTCCTCTCAGTCTGTTAGTGGATGAGGGAAACATCTCTCTCCTCTCAGTCTGTTAGTGACTATGGGATGAGGTTAGTGACTATGGAAACATCTCTCTCCTCTCCTCTCAGTCTGTTAGTGACTATGGGATGAAACAGCTCTCCCTCCTCTCAGTCTGTTAGTGACTATGGGATCAGTCTGTTAGTGACTATGGAAACATCTCTCTCCTCTCAGTCTGTTAGTGACTATGGGATGAGGCTGAAACATCTCTCTCCTCTCCTCTCAGTCTGTTAGTGACTATGGGATGAGGCTGAAACATCTCTCTCCTCTCCTCTCAGTCTGTTAGTGACTATGGGATGAGGCTGAAGCATCTCTCCTCTCAGTCTGTTAGTGACTATGGGAACATCTCTCTCCTCTCCTCTCAGTCTGTTAGTGACTATGGGAAACATCTCTCTCCTCTCCTCTCAGTCTGTTAGTGACTATGGGATGAAACATCTCTCTCTCTCCTCTCAGTCTGTTAGTGACTATGGAAACATCTCTCTCCTCTCAGATGAGTGGCTATGAAGCATCTCTCTCCTCTCCTCTCAGTCTGTTAGTGACTATGGAAACATCTCTCTCCTCTCAGTCTGTTAGTGACTATGGAAACATCTCTCTCCTCTCCTCTCAGTCTGTTAGTGACTATGGAAACATCTCTCTCCTCTCCTCTCAGTCTGTTAGTGACTATGAAACATCTCTCTCTCTCCTCTCAGTCTGTTAGTGACTATGGGATCCCTCTCAGTCTGAAACATCTCTCTCTCCTCTCAGTCTGTTAGTGACTATGGAAACATCTCTCTCCTCTCAGTCTGTTAGTGACTATGGAAACATCTCTCTCCTCTCCTCTCAGTCTGTTAGTGACTATGGGATGAGGAACATCTCTCTCCTCTCAGTCTGTTAGTGACTGGGATGAGGATGAAACATCTCTCTCCTCTCAGTCTGTTAGTGACTATGGGATGAGGATGACTATGGGAACATCTCTCTCCTCTCAGTCTGTTAGTGACTGGGATGAGGAAACATCTCTCTCCTCTCCTCTCAGTCTGTTAGTGACTATGGGATGAGGATCTCATCTCTCTCCTCTCAGTCTGTTAGTGACTATGGGATGAGGTCTGTTGAAACATCTCTCCTCTCCTCTCAGTCTGTTAGTGACTATGGGATGAGGATGAAGCATCTCTCTCCTCTCCTCTCAGTCTGTTAGTGACTATGGGATGAGGATGAAACATCTCTCTCCTCTCCTCTCAGTCTGTTAGTGACTATGGGATGAGGATGAAGCATCTCTCTCTCTCTCAGTCTGTTAGTGACTATGGGATGAGGCTGAAACATCTCTCTCCTCTCCTCTCAGTCTGTTAGTGACTATGGGATGAGGACATCTCTCTCCTCTCAGTCTGTTAGTGACTATGGGATGAGGCTGAAACATCTCTCTCCTCTCAGTCTGTTAGTGACTATGGGATGAGGCTGAAACATCTCTCTCCTCTCCTCTCAGTCTGTTAGTGACTATGGGATGAGGCTGAAACATCTCTCCTCTCCTCAGTCTGTTAGTGACTATGGGATGAGGCTGAAACATCTCTCCTCTCCTCAGTCTGTTAGTGGCTATGGGATGAGGCTGAAACATCTCTCCTCTCCTCAGGAGGAAGAGGAGGAGGAAGGGGAGGAGGAAGAGGAGGAGGAGGAGGAAGAGGAGGAGGAGGGGAAGCGAGATATAAAATAACCCTCTATATACAATCTCCAGTGCAATGTGCTGGCGGGTTTAAGATTAGGGTCACAGATTAGGAGGTTTATCTGGGATTTAGAATGGGATTATTGGGGCTCAGCCGTGTTAAATCACAGATCGGAGAATTTGAAGAATAATAACACCTGCATCGGTTTAAACAACGAGTATTATCACCACGGCAACCTGGCATCCCACCTCTACATGGCAACAACAACGACATTGTGTCCTCACGGTAACGGGGATAGGAAAGGGGACTGGGCATCGTTGCCCTTCTGTTCCTGGAAGGCCGGGAGCTGTGGTGATCACAGCTCTACTGTGGTGTAGTCAGATCACAGCTCTACTGTGGTGTAGTCAGATCACAGCTCTACTGTGGTGTAGTCAGATCACAGCTCTACTGTGGTGTAGTCAGATCACAACTCTACTGTGGTGTAGTCAGATCACAGCTCTACTGTGGTGTAGTCAGATCACAACTCTACTGTGGTTTAGTCAGATCACAGCTGTCTGCTGCTCTACTGTGGTGTAGTCAGATCACATCTGTCTGCTGCTCTACTGTGGTGTAGTCAGATCACAGCTCTACTGTGGTGTAGTCAGATCACAGCTCTACTGTGGGGTAGTCAGATCACAACTCTACTGTGGTGTAGTCAGATCACATCTGTCTGCTGCTCTACTGTGGTGTAGTCAGATCACAGCTCTACTGTGGTGTAGTCAGATCACAGCTCTACTGTGGTGTAGTCATATCACAGCTCTACGGTGGTGTAGTCAGATCACAGCTCTACTGTGGTGTAGTCAGATCACAACTCTACTGTGGTGTAGTCAGATCACAGCTCTCCTGTGGTGTAGTCAGATCACAGCTCTACGGTGGTGTAGTCAGATCACAGCTCTACTGTGGTGTAGTCAGATCACAACTCTACTGTGGTGTAGTCAGATCACAGCTCTACTGTGGTGTAGTCAGATCACAGTTGTCTGCTGCTCTACTGTGGTGTAGTCATATCACAGCTCTACGGTGGTGTAGTCAGATCACAGCTCTACTGTGGTGTAGTCAGATCACAGCTCTACTATGGTGTAGTCAGATCACAGCTCTACTGTGGTGTAGTCAGATCACAGCTCTACTATGGTGTAGTCAGATCACAGCCCTACTGTGTTGTAGTCAGATCACAACTCTACTGTGGTGTAGTCAGATCACAACTCTACTGTGGTGTAGTCAGATCACAGCTCTACTGTGGTGTAGTCAGATCACAACTCTACTGTGGTGTAGTCAGATCACAACTCTACTGTGGTGTAGTCAGATCACAGCTCTACTGTGGTGTAGTCAGATCACAACTCTACTGTGGTGTAGTCAGATCACAACTCTACTGTGGTGTAGTCAGATCACAGCTCTACTGTGGTGTAGTCAGATCACAACTCTACTGTGGTGTAGTCAGATCACAGTTGTCTGCTGCTCTACTGTGGTGTAGTCAGATCACAGCTGTCTGCTGCTCTACTGTGGTGTAGTCAGATCACAGCTCTACTGTGGTGTAGTCAGATCACAACTCTACTGTGGTGTAGTCAGATCACAGCTCTACTGTGGTGTAGTCAGATCACAACTCTACTGTGGTGTAGTCAGATCACAGCTCTACTGTGGTGTAGTCAGATCACAACTCTACTGTGGTGTAGTCAGATCACAGTTGTCTGCTGCTCTACTGTGGTGTAGTCAGATCACAGCTGTCTGCTGCTCTACTGTGGTGTAGTCAGATCACAGCTGTCTGCTGCTCTACTGTGGTGTAGTCAGATCACAGCTGTCTGCTGCTCTACTGTGGTGTAGTCAGATCACAGCTGTCTGCTGCTCTACTGTGGTGTAGTCAGATCACAACTCTACTGTGGTGTAGTCAGATCACAGCTCTACTGTGGTGTAGTCAGATCGCACCTCTACTGTGGTGTAGTCAGATCACAGCTCTACTGTGGTGTAGTCAGATCACAGCTCTACTGTGGTGTAGTCAGATCACAGCTCTACTGTGGTGTAGTCAGATCACAGCTCTACTGTGGTGTAGTCAGATCACAGCTCTACTGTGGTGTAGTCAGATCACAGCTCTACTGTGGTGTAGTCAGATCACAACTCTACTGTGGTGTAGTCAGATCACAGCTCTACTGTGGTGTAGTCAGATCACAACTCTACTGTGGTGTAGTCAGATCACAGCTCTACTGTGGTGTAGTCAGATCACAGCTCTACGGTGGTGTAGTCAGATCACAGCTCTACTGTGGTGTAGTCAGATCACAACTCTACTGTGGTGTAGTCAGATCACAGCACTACTGTGGTGTAGTCAGATCACAGTTGTCTGCTGCTCTACTGTGGTGTAGTCATATCACAGCTCTACGGTGGTGTAGTCAGATCACAGCTCTACTGTGGTGTAGTCAGATCACAGCTCTACTGTGGTGTAGTCAGATCACAGCTCTACTGTGGTGTAGTCAGATCACAGCTCTACTATGGTGTAGTCAGATCACAGCCCTACTGTGTTGTAGTCAGATCACAACTCTACTGTGGTGTAGTCAGATCACAACTCTACTGTGGTGTAGTCAGATCATAGCTCTACTGTGGTGTAGTCAGATCACAACTCTACTGTGGTGTAGTCAGATCACAGCTCTACTGTGGTGTAGTCAGATCACAGCTCTACTGTGGTGTAGTCAGATCACAACTCTACTGTGGTGTAGTCAGATCACAACTCTACTGTGGTGTAGTCAGATCACAGCTCTACTGTGGTGTAGTCAGATCACAACTCTACTGTGGTGTAGTCAGATCACAACTATACTGTGGTGTAGTCAGATCACAGCTCTACTGTGGTGTAGTCAGATCACAACTCTACTGTGGTGTAGTCAGATCACAGTTGTCTGCTGCTCTACTGTGGTGTAGTCAGATCACAGCTGTCTGCTGCTCTACTGTGGTGTAGTCAGATCGCAACTCTACTGTGGTGTAGTCAGATCACAGCTCTACTGTGGTGTAGTCAGATCACAACTCTACTGTGGTGTAGTCAGATCACAGCTCTACTGTGGTGTAGTCAGATCACAGCTCTACTGTGGTGTAGTCAGATCACAACTCTACTGTGGTGTAGTCAGATCACAGCTCTACTGTGGTGTAGTCAGATCACAACTCTACTGTGGTGTAGTCAGATCACAACTCTACTGTGGTGTAGTCAGATCACAGCTCTACTGTGGTGTAGTCAGATCACAACTCTACTGTGGTGTAGTCAGATCACAGCTCTACTGTGGTGTAGTCAGATCACAACTCTACTGTGGTGTAGTCAGATCACAGTTGTCTGCTGCTCTACTGTGGTGTAGTCAGATCACAGCTGTCTGCTGCTCTACTGTGGTGTAGTCAGATCACAGCTGTCTGCTGCTCTACTGTGGTGTAGTCAGATCACAGCTGTCTGCTGCTCTACTGTGGTGTAGTCAGATCACAGCTGTCTGCTGCTCTACTGTGGTGTAGTCAGATCACAACTCTACTGTGGTGTAGTCAGATCACAGCTCTACTGTGGTGTAGTCAGATCGCACCTCTACTGTGGTGTAGTCAGATCACAGCTCTACTGTGGTGTAGTCAGATCACAGCTCTACTGTGGTGTAGTCAGATCACAGCTCTACTGTGGTGTAGTCAGATCACAGCTCTACTGTGGTGTAGTCAGATCACAGCTCTACTGTGGTGTAGTCAGATCACAACTCTACTGTGGTGTAGTCAGATCACACCTCTACTGTGGTGTAGTCAGATCACAGCTCTACTGTGGTGTAGTCAGATCACAGCTCTACTGTGATGCAGTCTTTCTAGTGTCTGTAAAGGTTATCTCTATATCATCCATACTGTGTAGATACACACACACACACACACACACACACACACACACACACACACTACTGTTTCTATGCGGCATAGGTATATCCTGCTCTCTGCCCGAAGGGCCTCTCCTGCTGTGAACCTTAAGGCGCTAAGGAGAGGAGGAGGGAGGGAGGGGGTGGAGAGGAGAGAGAGGAGGGAGGTGGAGAGGAGAGAGAGAGGAGGGAGGTGGAGAGGAGAGAGAGGAGGGAGGTGGAGAGGAGAGAGAGGAGGTGGAGAGGAGAGAGAGAGGAGGGAGGTGGAGAGGAGAGAGAGAGAGGAGGGAGGTGGAGAGGAGAGAGAGGAGGGGAGGTGGAGAGGAGAAAGAGGAGGGAGGTGGAGATGAGAGAGGAGGGAGGGGGATGGAGAGGAGAGAGAGAGGAGGGAGGTGGACAGGGAGAGAGAGAGGAGGGAGGTGGAGAGGAGAAGAGGAGGGAGGTGGAGAGGAGAAAGAGGAGGGAGGTGGAGAGGAGAGAGAGGAGGGAGGTTGCTGGGGAGGAGGGAGGTGGGGGTGGAGAGAGAGAGAGAGGAGGGAGGTGGAGAAGAGAGAGAGAGAGAGAGAGGAGGGAGGTGGAGAGGAGGGAGGTGGAGAGGAGAGAGAGGGAGGGAGTTGGGAGGAGGGAGGGAGTTGGAGAAGAGAGAGAGGAGGGAGATGGAGAGGAGAGAGAGGAGGGAGGTGGAGAGGAGAGAGGTTAAAGGAGAGAGGGAGGTGGAGAGGAGAGAGAGGAGGGAGGTGGAGAGGAGAGGAGGGAGGTTAGGGGAGAGAGAGGAGGAGGTGGAGGGGAGAGAGAGGAGGGTGTGAAGAGGAGAGAGAGGGGGGAGGTCGAGATGAGAGAGAGAGAGAGAGAACGAGAGACAGATGGTGAAAGATGTTCATTTTTATTGTTTATTTAACTTGCTTTGACAATGTAAACATATGGTTCCCATGCCAATAAAGCCCTTGAATTGAAAAATCGATATTGAGAGAGAGGAGAGAGATCCCAGAGATGGAAAAGGCCTCTCTTCTCATCTCTCCACACCCTCTGGACACGTAAGCACAGTCCAGCTGTTACCAAGGCAGTGAGTCCTTAAGCTGTGTTATGTGTTGACAGGAAGGAGCAGAGAGGATGATGGGAGCAGGTTGAAGGGCATCTGTCTCGGGGGCTCTTCTCACTCTCCTCCTCTCTCTCCCTGTTGTATGTCCCTTCTCTCTCTCTCTCTCTCTCTCTCTCTCTCTCTCTCTCTCTCTCTATCTGTCTCTGTCTATCTCTCTCTCTCTCTCACTCTATGTGTCTCTCTCTCTCTCTTCTCTTCTCTCTCTCTGTTTCTCTGTCTCTCTCTCTCTGTCTCTCTCTCTCTATGTGTCTCTCTCTTTCTCTCTCTGTCTCTCTCTGTCTCTCTGTCTCTCTCTCTCTCTGTTTCTCTGTCTCTCTCTCTCTGTCTCTCTCTCTATGTCTCTCTCTCTTTCTCTCTCTCTCTCTCTCTCTCTCTCTCTCTCTCTCTCTCTCTCCTCTCCTTCTGTCTGTCTGTCTGTCTGTCTGTCTGTCTGCAAACCAACCATCCAGCTTCTCCTCTCTCTCTCCATCACTCCTTCCTTCCTCTGTGTTTTCCCAACGATTAGATTTGAACCATTCTGAGTGTCATCACGTTGTCGGAGTAATGATTCATGATGTCCCCAGAGAAGGATTGGGGGAGAGGAGAAGAGAGTAGAAAGAGAGGAGAGGGGAAGAAAGAGAGGAGAGAGAGTGAGGGAGAGGAAGAGAGAGAAAGAGAGAGAGAGAGGAAGCATGGAGGAGTTCACTAAATAGACAATATGCTCAATTTGGCAGATCTCATTAATTTCCTCAGCTGCATAATCACCCCTCCCCCCCCTCTGTCTCTCAATTTCAATTTCAATTTAAGGGCTTTATTGGGAAACATATGTTTACATTGCCAAAGCAAGTGAAGTAGATAATAAACAAAAGTTAAATAAACAAAATATTTACAGTAAACATTACGCAGTTCCAAAAGTATAAAGGCATTTAAAATGTTATGTTATGTCTATAAACAGTGTTGTAACAATGTGCAAATAGTTAAAGTACAGAAGTGAAAACCAACATTGTATTTACATATTATATATATATATATATATATATATACCTAAATATGGGTTGTATTTTCAATGGTGTTTGTTCTTCACTGGTTGCCCTTTTCTCGAGGCAACAGGTCACAAATCTTGCTGCTGTGATGTCACACTGTGGAATTTCACCCAGTAGTTATGGGAGTTTTCAAAATTGAATTAGTTTTTAAATTCTTTCTGGGTCTGTGTAATCTGAGGGAAATATGTCTCTCTAATATGGTCATCCATTTGGAAGGAGGTTAGGAAGTGCAGCTCAGTTTCCACCTCATTTTGTGGGCAGTGAGCACATAGCCTGTCTTCTCTTGAGAGCCATGTCTGCCTACGGCGGCCTTTCTCAATAGCAAGGCTATGCTCACTGAGTCTGTACATAGTCAAAGCTTTCCTTAAGTTTGGGTCAGTCACAGTGGTCAGGTATTCTGCCGCTGTGTACTCTCTGTTTAGGGCCAACTAGTTTGCTCTTTTCTGGATTTTGATAATTTTGGTGTTTGTCCCATTTTGTGAAGTCTTGGTTGGTGAGCAGGACCCCAGACCTCACAACCATAAAGGACAATGGGTTCTATGACTGATTCAAGTACTTTTAGCCAGATCCTAATTGGTATGTTGAATTTTATGTTCCTTTTGATGGAACTTTTGAAGTTGCCTTGTCTCTCAGATCGTTCAAAGCTTTGTAGAAGTTACCTGTGGCGCTGATGTTTAGGCCAAGGTTTGAATAGTTGTTTGTGTGCTCTAGGGCGACGGTGTCTAGATGGAATTTCTATTTGTGGTCCTGGCAACTGGATTTATTTTTGGGCCCAGGTCTGTCAGGGCCCAGGTCTGACAGGGCCCAGGTCTGTCAGGGCCCAGGTCTGTCAGGGCCCAGGTCTGTCAGGGCCCAGGTCTGACATAATCTGTGCAGAAGATCTAGGTGCTGCTGTTCTAGCGCGCCAAGTCGTTGATATATATGTTGAAGAGGGTGGGGCTTAAGCTGCATCCCTGTCTGATCTCCCTCTGTTCTCTCTCTGTTCTCTCTCTCTGTTCTCTCTCTGTTCTCTCTCTGTTCTCTCTCTCTGTTCTCTCTCTCTGTTCTCTCTCTCTCTGTTCTCTCTCTGTTCTCTCTCTCTGATCTCCCTCTGTTCTCTCTCTCTGTTCTCTCTCTGTTCTCTCTCTCTGTTCTCTCTCTGTTCTCTCTCTGTTCTCTCTCTCTGTTCTCTCTCTGTTCTCTCTCTGTTCTCTCTCTGTTCTCTCTCTCTGTTCTCTCTCTGTTCTCTCTCTGTTCTCTCTCTGTTCTCTCTCTCTGTTCTCTCTCTGTTCTCTCTCTCTGTTCTCTCTCTGTTCTCTCTCTCTCTGTTCTTTCTCTGTTATCTCTCTCTTTTCTCTCTCTCTCTCTGTTCTCTCTCTGTTCTCTCTCTCTGTTCTCTCTCTCTGTTCTCTCTCTGTTCTCGCTCTGTGTTCTCTCTCTCTGTTCTCTCTCTCTGTTCTCTCTCTGTTCTCTCTCTCTGTTCTCTCTCTCTCTCTCTCTCTGTTCTCTCTCTCTGTTCTCTCTCTGTTCTCTCTCTGTTCTCTCTCTCTGTTCTCTCTCTGTTCTCTCTCTGTTCTCTCTCTGTTCTCTCTCTCTGTTCTCTCTCTCTGTTCTCTCTCTCTGTTCTCTCTCTCTGATTCCCTCTCTCTCTCTGTTCTCTCTCTCTGTTCTCTCTCTCTGTTCTCCCTCTGATCTCCCTCTGTTCTCTCTCTGTTTTTTCTCTCTGTTCTTTCTCTCTGTTCTTTCTCTCTCTGTTCTCTCTCTGTTCTCTCTCTCTCTCTGTTCTCTCTCTGTTCTTTCTCTCCTTTCTCTCTGTTCTCTCTCTGTTCTCTCTCTCTTTTCTCTCTCTGTTCTCTCTCTCTGTTTCTCTCTCTGTTCTCTCTCTGTTTCTCTCTCTGTTCTCTCTCTCTGTTCTCTCTCTCTGTTCTCTCTCTGTTCTCTCTCTGTTCTCTCTCTGTTCTCTCTGTTCTCTCTGTTCTCTCTCTGTTCTCTCTCTCTGTTCTCTCTCTCTCTGTTCTTTCTCTGTTATCTCTCTCTTTTCTCTCTCTCTCTCTGTTCTCTCTCTGTTATCTCTCTCTTTTCTCTCTCTTTCGGTTCTCTCTCTGTTCTCTCTCTCTGTTTTCTCTCTGTTCTCTCTTCTTTCTGTTCTTTCACTTTATATATTCACTTTGTATGTTGTCTACCTCACTTGCTTTGGCAATGTTAACACATGTTTCCCATGCCAATAAAGCCCTTGAATTGAATTTAATTGAATTGAGAGAGAGAGAGAGAGAGAGAGAGAGAGAGAGAGAGAGAGAGAGAGAGAGAGAGAAGAGAGAGAGAAGAGAGAGAGAGAGAGAGAGAGAGAGAGAGAGAGAGAGAGAGAGAGACAGAGAGAGAGAGAGAGAGAGAGAGAGAGAGAGAGAGAGACAGAGAGAGAGAGAGACAGAGAGAGAGAGAAGAGAGAGAGAGAGAGAGAGAGACAGAGAGAGAGAGAGAGAGAGAGAGAGAGAGAGAGAGAGAGAGAGACAGAGAGAGACAGAGAGAGAGAGAGAGAGAGAGAGAGAGAGAGAGAGAGCAAATGGTCAGATTGTTTTTCATTTAGAATATGAAGGATTGTATTGTTGATGTTGGTAACAACAACCTAATCCAGGTTATTGTTGTGAGTTGTGTTGGATTGTTAGAAATTAATTTTCTAGTGTCTTAATGTGTTTATCCTTTTTCATCTAAGAACGTTCACTAATCCACCAATCACTGGAGACTTAAACTACCAGTAGTCCTGTGATAGGTGCTGAGGAAAATACATTCACCAATCACTGGAGACTTAAACTACCAGTAGTCCTGTGATAGGTGCTGAGGAAAATACATTCACCAATCACTGGAGACTTAAACTACCAGTAGTCCTGTGATAGGTGCTGAGGAAAATACATTCACCAATCACTGGAGACTAAAACTACCAGTAGTGCTGTGATAGGTGCTGAGGAAAATACATTCACCAATCACTGGAGACTTAAACTACCAGTAGTGCTGTGATAGGTGCTGAGGAAAATACATTCACCAATCACTGAAGACTAAAACTACCAGTAGTGCTGTGATAGGTGCTGAGGAAAATACATCCACCAATCACTGAAGACTAAAACTACCAGTAGTGCTGTGATAGGTGCTGAGGAAAATACATCCACCAATCACTGAAGACTAAAACTACCAGTAGTGCTGTGATAGGTGCTGAGGAAAATACATCCACCAATCACTGAAGACTAAAACTACCAGTAGTGCTGTTATAGGTGCTGAGGAAAATACATTCACCAATCACTGAAGACTAAAACTACCAGTAGTGTTGTTATAGGTGCTG
>NW_027040376.1:252500-270278 GCF_034236695.1 Oncorhynchus nerka
AGAGGACAGTAGAAGGTCAGGAGGTCTGTCAGGTCCAGAAGGTTCAGTAACTATTAGAGGACAGTAGAAGGTCTGGAGGTCATGAGGTCTGTCAGGTCCAGAAGGTCCAGTAACTCTTAGAGGACAGTAGAAAGTCTGGAGTTCTGTCAGGTCCAGGAGGTTCAGTAACTCTTAGTGGACAGTAGAGGTCTGGAGGTCTGGAGGTCTGTCAGGTCCAGACGGTTCAGTAACTCTTAGAGGACAGTAGACGGTCTGGAGGTCTGTCAGGTTCAGAATGTTCAGTAACTCTTAGAGGACAGTGGAAGGTCTGGAGGTCTGTCAGGTCCAGAAGGTCCAGTAACTCTTAGAGGACAGTGGAAGGTCTGGAGGTCTGGAGGTCTGTCAGGTCCAGAAGGTCCAGTAACTCTTAGAGGACAGTAGAAGTCCTGGAGGTCTGGAGGTCTGTCAGGTCCAGAAGGTCCAGTAACTCTTAGAGGACAGTAGAAGGTCTGGAGGTCTGTCAGGTCCAGGAGGTTCAGTAACTCTTAGAGGACAGTAGAAGGTCTGGAGGTCTGGAGGTCTGTCAGGTCCAGACGGTTCAGTAACTCTTAGAGGACAGTAGACGGTCTGGAGGTCTGTCAGGTTCAGAATGTTCAGTAACTCTTAGAGGACAGTGGAAGGTCTGGAGGTCTGGAGGTCTGTCAGGTCCAGAAGGTCCAGTAACTCTTAGAGGACAGTAGAAGGTCTGGAGGTCCGGAGGTCTGTCAGGTCCAGAAGGTCCAGTAACTCTTAGAGGACAGTAGAAGGTCTGGAGGTCTGTCAGGTCCAGAAGATTCAGTAACTCTTAGAGGACAGTAGAAGGTCTGGAGGTCAGGAGGTGGAAATTGATATAGATTTTGCCTATAGGCTATTTTTCAAGTAAGACATACCTCAAAATTTGAAATGAAACATTCCCGTTTCAAACAATGAAGTATGTTTTCAAAAAGTCTACTGCCTCCAGCTCACACTGTAAAGTGGTGGTAGACCTGATAGTCTGTTGCATTCAAATGGTGATGTTCACTATGGTGACCTACAACCAATGCCTCTCTCTCTCTCTACTCTCTCCACTCTCTCTCTCTACTCTCTCCACTCTCTCCACTCTCTCTCTCTACTCTCTCCACTCTCTCTCTCTCTACTCTCTCCACTCTCTCTCTACTCTCTCCACTCTCTCCTCTCTCTACTCTCTCTCTCTCTCTCTCTCTCTCTCTCCACTCTCTCTCTCTACTCTCTCCACTCTCTCTCTCTCTCTCTCTCCTCTCTCTCCACTCTCTCTCTCTCTACTCTCTCCACTCTCTCTACTCTCTCCACTCTCTCTCTCTACTCTCTCCACTCTCTCTCTCTCTCCACTCTCTCAACTCTCTCCACTCTCTCTCTACTCTCTCCACTCTCTCTCTCTCACTCTGGTGACCTACAACTCTAACCACACTCTCTCTCTACTCTCTCCACTCTAGATCTGATAGTCTCCTCTCTCATTCTTTCCACTCTCTCTCTACTCTCTCCACTCTCTGACCCACTCTCTCTCTCTCTACTCTCCTCTCTCTCTCCATCTCTCTACTCTCTCCACTCTCTCTCTCTACTCTCTCCACTCTCTCTCTACTCTCTCTCTATTCTCTCTCTCTCTCTATTCTCCCTCTCTCTCTCTCTACTCTCTCTCTCTACTCTCTCCTCTCTCTCTCTCTACTCTCTCCACTCTCTCTCTACTCTCTCCACTCTCTCCTCTCTCTCTCTACTCTCTCCACTCTCTCTCCTATCTCTCTCTCTCCACTCTCTCTCTCTACTCTCTCCCTCTCTCTCTCTCCACTCTCTCTCTCTACTCTCTCCACTCTCATTCTCTCCACTCTCTCTCTATCTCTCTACTCTCTCCACTCTCTCTCTCTACTCTCTCCACTCTCTCTCTCTACTCTCTCCACTCTCTCTCTCTCTCTCTCTACTCTCCACTCTCTCTCTCTCCTCTCTCTCTATTCTCTCCTCTCTCTCTCTCTACTCTTCCTCTCTCCACTCTCTACTCTCCCTACTCTCTCTCCCACTCTCTCTCTCTCTCTCTCTCTCTCTCTCTCTCTATTCTCTCCTCTCTCTCTCTACTCTCTCCACTCTCTCTCTCTCTCTCCACTCTCTCTCTTCCACTCTCCTCCACTCTCTCTCTCTACTCTCTCCACCTCTCTCTCTCTCCACTCTCTCTCTCTACTCTCTCCACTCTCTCTCCTCTCCTCTCCACTCTCTCTCTCTACTCTCCCCACTCTCTACTCTCTCCCTCTCCACTCTCTCTCTCTACTCTCTCTCACTCTATTCTCTCACTCTCTCTCTCTACTCTCTCCTCTCTCTCTCTACTCTCTCCACTCTCTCTCTACTCTCTCCACTCTCTCTCTACTCTCTCCACTCTCTCTCTCTACTCTCCACTCTCTCTCTACTCTCTCCACTCTCTCTCTCTCTCTCTCTCTCTATTCTCTCTCTCTCTCTACTCTCTCCACTCTCTCTCTCTACTCTCCCTCTCTCTCTCTACTCTCTCCTACTCTCTCCTCTCTCTACTCCACTCTCTCTCTCTACTCTCTCCACTCTCTCTCTTCTCCACTTTCTCCACTCTCTCTCTCTTTCTACTCTCTCCACTCTCTCTACTCTCTCCCTCTTTCTCTACTCTCTCTCTCCACTCTCTCTCTCTACTCTCTCACTTTCTCTCTCTACTCTCTCCACTCTCTCTCTCTACTCTCTCCACTCTCTCCACTCTCTCCACTCTCTCTCTCTACTCTCTCCACTCTCTCTCTCTACTCTCTCTTCTCCACTCTCTCTCTCTACTCTCTCCACTCTCTCTCTCCACTCTCTCCTCTCTCTCTCTCCACTCTCTCTCTCTACTCTCTCCACTCTCTCTCTCTCTCTCCAATCTCTCCACTCTCTCTCTCTACTCTCTCCTCTCTCTCTCTCTCTTCTCCACTCTCTCTCTCTCTCTCTCCACCACTCTCTCTCTACTCTCTATCCACTCTCTCTCTCTACTCTCTCTTCTACTTTCTACTTTCTCCACTTCTCTCTCTACTCTCTCTCTCTATTCTCTCCACTCTCTCTCTACTCTAATCTCCACTCTCTCTCTCTACTCTCTCCACTCTCTCTACTCTCCACTCTACTTCCACTCTATCTCTCTATTCTCTCACTCTCTCCACTTTCTCCACTTCTCTCCACTCTCTCTCTCTACTCTCTCCACCTTCTCTCTCCACTCTCTCCACTCTCTCTCTCTCCTACTCTCTCCACTCTCTCTCTCTACTCTCTCCACTCTCTCTCTCTCCACTCTCTACTCTCTCCACTCTTATCCACTCTCTCTCCACTCTACTCTCTCTCTCTACTCTCTCCACTTTCTCTCTCTCTACTCTCTCCACTCTCTCTCTCTACTCTCTCCACTCTCTCTCTCTACTCTCTCCACTCTCTCCTCTCTCTCTCTACTCTCTCCACTCTCTCTCTCTACTCTCTCCACTCTCTCTCTCTACTCTCTCCACTCTCTCTCTCTCTCTCCTCTCTCTCTCTCTACTCTCTCTCTCTCCCTCTCTCTCTCTCTACTCTCTCCACTCTCTCTCTCTACTCTCTCCACTCTCTCTCTCTATCCTCTCTCTCCACTCTCTCTCTACTCTCTCCACTCTCTCTCTCTCCTCTCTCCACTTTCACTCTCTCTACTCTCTCCACTCTCTCCTCTACTCTCCTCTCCCTCTCTAGTCTCTCCTCTCTCTCTCTCTCTCTCTCTCTACTCTCTCACTCTCTCCCTCTCTCTCTCTACTCTCTCCACTCTCTCTCTCTACTCTCTCTCTCTCTACTCTCTCCACTCTCTCCTCTCTACTTTCCACTTTCCACTCTCTCTACCTCTCCACTCTCTCTCTCTCTACTCTCTCCACTCTCTCTCTCTACTCTCCACTCTCTCTCCACTCTCTCTACTCCACTTTCCACTTCTCTCTCTCCACTCTCTCCTACTCTCTCTCTACTCTCTCCACTCTCTCTCTACTCTCTCCACTCTTTCCACTCTCTACTCTCTCTCCACTCTCTCCACTCTCTCTCTCTCTACTCTCTCCTCTCTCTCTCTACTCTCTCCACTCTCTCTCTACTCTCTCCACTCTCTCTCTACTCTCTCCACTCTCTCTCTCTACTCTCTCCACTCTCTCCTCTCTCTCTCTACTCTCTCTCTACTCTCTCCACTCTCTCTCTCTACTCTCTCCACTCTCTCTCTCTACTCTCTCCACTCTCTCTCTCTCTCTCTCTCTCTTTCTCTCCACTCTCTCTACTCTCTCCACTCTCTCTCTCTCTCTCTCTCTCTACTCTCTCCACTCTCTCTCCACTCTCTCCACTCTCTCTCTCTACTCTCTCCTCCACTCTCTCCACTCTCTCTTCTACTCTCTCCACTCTCTCTCTCTACTCTCTCTCCACTCTCTCTCTCCACTCTCTCTCCACTCTCTCTTCTCTCTACTCTCTCCACTCTCTCTCTCCACTCTCCACTCTCTCTCTTCCACTCTCTCCACTCTCTCTACTCTCTCTCCACTCTCTCTCTACTCTCTCCACTCTCTCTCTCCCTCTCTCCACTCTCTCTCCACTCTCTCCACTCTCTCTCTCCACTCTCTCCACTCTCTCTCTCTACTCTCTCCACTCTCTCTCTCTCTCTACTCTCTCCACTCTCTCTCTCTCCTCTCTCCACTCTCTCCACTCTCTACTCTCTCACTCTCTCCTCTCTCTCTACTCTCTCCACTCTCTCTCTCTACTCTCTCCACTCTCTCTCTCTACTCTCTACTCTCTCCACTCTCTCTCTCTACTCTCTCCACTCTCTCTCTCTCTCTCTCCACTCTCTCTCTCTCCACTTTCCACTTTCTCTCCTCACTCTCTCTCTCCACTCTCTCTCTCTCTCACTTTCTCCACTCTCTCCACTCTCTCTCTCTCCACTCTCTCTACTCTCTCTCCACTCTCTCTCACTCTCTCCACTCTCTCCACTCTCTCTCTCTCTCTCTCTCCACTCTCTCTCTCTCTCTCTCCACTCTCTCTCTCTCTCTCTCTACTTTCCACTTTCTCTCTCCACTCTCTCTCTCTCTACTCTCTCCACTCTCTCTCTCCACTCTCTCCACTCTCTCTACTCTCTCCACTCTCTCCACTCTCTCTCTCTCTACTCTCTCCACTCTCTCTCTCTACTCTCTCTCTCTCTTCCACTCTCTCTCCTCTCTCTCTCTACTCTCTCCACTCTCTCTCTCTCTACTCTCTCTCTCTACTCTCTCCTCTCTCTACTCTCTCCACTCTCTCTCTCTCTACTCTCTCCACTCTCTCTCCACTCTCTCACTTTCTCTCTCTCTCTCTCTCTCTCTCTCCACTCTCTCTCCACTCTCTCCACTCTCTCTCTCTACTCTCTCCCTCTCTGTCTCTACTCTCTACTCTCTCCACTCTCTCTCTCCACTCTCTCCTCTGTCTCTCTACTCCTCCTCTCTCTCTCTACTCTCTCTCTCCACTACTCTCTCCACTCTCTCTCTCTCTCTCTACCTCTAATCTCTCTCTCTACACTCTCTCTCTCTCTCTCTCCACTCTCTCTCTCTACTCTCTCCACTCTCTCTCTCTCCACTCTCTCTCTCTCTACTCTCTCCACTCTCTCTCTCTCTCCACTCTCTCTCTCCTCTCTCCACTCTCTCTCTCTACTCTCTCCACTCTCTCTCTCTACTCTCTCCACTCTCTCTCTCTCCACACTGTAAAGTGGTGGTAGATCTGATAGTCTGTTGCATTCGAATGGTGATTGGGAGGCACCCTTCAACTACCAGTTTGACAAATACAAATATTAGCTATTTTGAATCGTGATCAAAATCGTTTTTTAACACGCGATGGCATTTACAAGTGTTGCTCAATGATGCTGATAATAACATATGTTTAACTCCAGGAGGCGTGTGGCGTGTGGCGTGTGGGGGTGTGGCGTGTGATAGTCGTGTTGGGATACATAACATACATGATAACGAAAGAACCACAGACGGCAATTGAGTTCCACTAAATTATGCAAATGAACTTATTGACCAATAAGCATGATGGTAAAATGTATTTCCACCAATGAATTAAAAGCATCATTTTCCCATTTGATTTTTAGTCTTCTCATTTTGGACGGAACAGTTTTATTTTACATTTACATTTACATTTAAGTCATTTAGCAGACGCTCTTATCCAGAGCGACTTACAAATTGGTGCATTCACCTTATGACATCCAGTGGAGCAGCCACTTTACAATAGTGCATCTAAATCTTTTAAGGGGGGTTGAGAAGGATTACTTATCCTATCCTAGGTATTCCTTAAAGAGGTGGGGTTTCAGGTGCCTCCTGTGTATGTGTGTGTGTGTGTATGTGTGTGTGTGTGGCTGTGTGTGTGTGTGTGTGTGTGTGTGTGTGTGTGTGTGTGTGTGTGTGTGTGTGTGTGTGTGTGTGTGTGTGTGTCTGTGTGTGTGTGTGTGTGTGTGTGTGTGTGTGTGTGTGTGTGTGTGTGTGTGTGTGTGTGTGTACATGTGTGTGTGTGTGTGTGTGTGTGTGTGTGTGTGTGTGTGTGTGTAGATGAACTCCTTACATGTAAACTCTCCACTTCTGCCTACCTCAGCCTTTTCTCTCCCCAGACTACTGTAGTACACACACACACACACACACACACACACAGACTCTCCACACACACACACACACACTCCACACACACACACACACACACACTCCACACACCTCACACACTCTCCAGAGAGAAGAGAGTTCTGGCTCTCTCTGAACCTCCCCAAGACCGATGTGTTGATTGTCAACAGAAGGAGAGGGTGATGGAGATGTGAAGTACCTGGTTCACACGCTTCTGTTCAAGGCTGCCCTTCAGAACAGATAACGCATGAGCTTGACTGAGATTGTGAGAGAGAGGGGTGGAGAGAGAGTAGAGAGAGAAGAGTAGACTTTTCTCTAGAGAGGAGAAGAGTCTCTGAGAGTAGAAAGAACTAGAGAAGAGAGAGTAGAGAGAGAGAGTAAGAGAGAGAGAAAGAGAGAGAGTCTAGAAGAGAGAGAGAGAGAGAGTCCACTCTAGAGAGAGTAGAGAGAGTAGAGAAGGTCTCTCTAGAGTCTCCACTCTCTCTAGTAGAGGGGAGAGAGAGAAGTAGAGAGAAAGTCCACTCTCTCTCTCTCTCTCTCTCCAGAAGAAGGAGGAGAAGGAGGCCTCCACTAGAGAGTTCTCTCTAAGAGAAGAGGAGAGTGGAGAGAGAGGGGGGAGGAGAGAGAGTGGGAGAGAGAGAGAGAGAGAGAGAAAGAGAGAGAGAGGCAGAGAGAGTGAGTGGAAGAGTAAGAGAAGACAGAGAGGCATTGGTTGTAGGTCACCATAGTGACCATTACCATAAGGATAATCCACCCACTTTCAATCAGTCTGTCAGGATCCCAGGTCAACTGGTTCCCATGTTGTTTTCAGAGCGGTAACAGGAGACGACCGGGTGAGTGAACCCACTGCCCTTCAGGGTCACACACACACACACACACACACACACACACACACACACACACACACACACACACAACACACACACACACACACTCACACTCACACACTCACAAACATATACTCACACACACACACACACACACACACACACACACACACACACAGAAACACACAGGAGACGACCGGGTGAGTGCCCTGTCACATGTCACACACTCACACACACACACATACACACACACACACACACACACACACACACACACACACACACACACACACACACACAGAAAGTGTGGACCTACTGGTCAGAACCCAGTCAGTTGGTATTGAGACGGTACTGACTGTAATGACTGAGAAGTGGTCCTACTGGTCAGAACCCAGTCAGTTGGTATTGAGACGGTTCTGACTGTAATGACTGAGAAGTGGACCTACTGGTCAGAACCCAGTCAGTTGGTATGATAAACAGTTCTAACACTCTCGATGGCATTTGACTGTAAAGTGGACCTACTGGTCAGAACCCAGTCAGTTGGTATCGAATGGCAGTTCTGACTGTAATGACTGAGAAGTGGACCTTGGTCAGAACCCAGTCAGTTGGTATTTTGACTGGCAAGTGGAGTTCTGATCTGTATTGAAAGACATAGGGTTGTGTTCCAAATGCCACCCTAGAACCTATGTAGTGAATGGGGCTTTTGTAAAAGTAGTGTGCTTGTGTACGGAATAGGGAGCTGTTTAGGATGTGGACAGAGACATCTTCAAAACCTCCAGGTTCTCCACAATGACAGAACCATTGACCTCCATCTTGGTTTTCACCAGGCCCCAGAATGCATTGCATCTCTATCTCCTCCCCTATTCTCCCCCTCTTCCTCTTCCTCCTGTTTCCTCCTCCCCCTCCTCCCCCTCCTCCCCCTCCCCCTACATTCTCCCCCTCCTCCTCTTCCTCCTGTTCCTCCACCCCCTCCTCGTCCGCCTCCTCCTCCTCCTCCCCCTCCTCCTCCCCCCTTTACTTGCTCCCCCTGTATGTGTGTGTGTGTCCTCCTCTTCCTCCTGTTCCTCCCTCCTCCCCCTCCTCCCCCCTCCTCCTCCCCTACTTCTCCCGTCCTCCTCTTCCTCCTGTTCCTCCACCCCCTCCTCGTCCGCCTCCTCTTCCTCCTCCTCCTCCCCTCCTCCTCCTCCCCCTACTTCTCCCCCTCCTCCTCTTCCTCCTGTTCCTCCTCCTCCCCCTCCTCCCCCTCCTCCCCCTCCCCTACTTCTCCCCCTCCTCCTCTTCCTCCTGTTCCTCCACCCGTTCCTGTCCGCCTCCTCTTCCTCCTCCTCTCCCCCTCCTCCTCCTCCCCTACTTCTCCCCCTCCTCCTCTTCCTCCTGTTCCTCCTCCTCCCCCTCCTCCCCCTCCTCCCCCTCCCCCTACTTCTCCCCCTCCTCCTCTTCCTCCTGTTCCTCCACCCCCTCCTGCGTCCGCCTCCCTCTTCCTCCTCCTCCAAGACCCCCTCCTCCTCCTCCCCTACTTCTCCCCCTCCTCCTCCTTCCTCCTGTTCCTCCTCCTCCCCTCCTCCCCCTCCTCCCCCTCCCCCTACTTCTCCCCCTCCTCCTCTTCCTCCTGTTCCTCCAGAGAGAGGGGAGTCAACCTCCTCTTCCTCCTCCTCCTCCCCTCCTCCTCCTCCCCCTACTTCTCCCCTCCTCCTCTTCCTCCTGTTCCTCCTCCTCCCCTCCTCCCCCTCCTCCCCCTCCCCCTACTTCTCCCCCTCCTCCTCTTCCTCCTGTTCCTCATCCGCCTTCTCTTCCTCCTCCTCCTCCTCCTCCCCTACTTCTCCCTCCTCCTCCTCCTCCTCATCTCTCTCCCTCTGTGCTATAATACATCTCTCCTCAGGCTGTGACTTTGAACAACGTATCCAGGCATTAGCTGTGTGTTTCCTGCTGTTGCTGAGAGAATAGCTAATGAAAGGAAGTAGTTCTATTGAAAGACCTTGGTCCTTGGCACCGTTCAGACCAATAGCCGCCCCCCTGCCGCTTGTTTGTAGCCCGCTGTCGTAATGTTGTTTTCAGACGGGCCCAGGTGCCATATCGGAATTCCCCCGTTGAGATAAAGGTTAGTCTCACAGATGCCGGTGCCGCTGTGGCATTCTGATGGCACCAACCCACTAACCCACCGTAAATAACCAGAGCTGTTCTCACAACGTTCCTGGAAAAGCAGATGTTGGTGACAGTGTGGATACAGTACATACAGGTTGTATACATACCTAGCTATATGTACCACACACAAGGCACTGTGATGAGAGGTTGATACATAGTAGCTATATGTACCACAACAAGGCACGGTATTGATGAGAGGTTGTATATACCTAGCTATAACCACAGACAAGGCACTGTATCTGACTGAGAGGTTGTATAGATACGTCAGCTATATGTACCACAACAAGGCACGGTATGGATGAGAGGTTGTATACATACCTAGCTAGAACCATGTAGTGAAGGCAAAGTATTGATGATAGGTTGAATATATACCTAGCTATATGTACCACAACAAGGCATGATATTGATGAGAGGTTGAATATATACCTAGCTGTATGTACCACAACAAGGCAGGGTGATGAAGAGAGGTTGAATCCCCCCTATACCTACCTATATGTACCACTGTAGTCTATTCTTATCCTGTATAATCTATAAACCTCAGAATGGAACTATAAACCTCAGAATGGAACTATAAACCTCAGTATGGAACTATAAACCTCAGAATGGAACTATAAACCTCAGAATGGAACTATAAACCTCAGAATGGAACTATAAACCTCAGTATGGAACTATAAACCTCAGAATGGAACTATAAACCTCAGAATGGAACTATAAACCTCATATGGAACTATAAACCTCAGAATGGAACTATACACCTCAGAATGGAACTATGAACCTCAGAATGGAACTATAAACCTCAGTATCTCCCCGTTAAACCTTCAGAATGGAACTATAAACCTCAGTATGGAACTATACACCTCAGTCCTGGAACTATAAACCTCCTCCTGGAACTATAAACCTCCTCTGGAACTATAAACCTCAGAATGTGAACTATAAACCTCAGAATGGAACTATAAACCTCAGAATGGAACTAATAACCTCAGAATGGATCTATACACCTCAGAATGGAACTATAAACCTCAGAATGGAACTATACATTTACATTTAAGTCGCCCCCCTACGCTCTTATCCAGAGCGACTTACAAATTATAAACCTCAGTATGGAACTATAAACAGATAAATGGAATAAACCTCAGAATGGAACTATAAACCTCAGAATGGAGCTATAATAACTCAGAATGGAACTATAAACCTCAGAATGGAACTATAAACCTCAGAATGGAACTATAAACCTCAGCTATATGTACCACTATAAACCTCATTATGGAATTATAAACCTCAGAATGGAACATAAACTATGGAAACCTCAATTATGGAACTATAAACCTCAGATATGGAATTATAAACCTCAGAATGGAACTATAAACCTCAGAATGGAATATATACCTCAGAATGGAATTATAAACCTCAGAATGGAACTATAAACCTCAGAATGGAACTATAAACCTCAGAATGGAACTATAAACCTCAGAATGGAACTAATAACCCCAGAATGGATCTATCAGAATGGAACTATAAACCTCAGAATGGAACTATACATTTACATTTAAGTCTCAGACGCTCTTATGGACTTACAAATTATAAACCTCAGTATTATAAACCTCAGAATGGAACTATAAACCTCAGAATGGAACTATAAACCTCAGAATGGAACTATAAACCTCAGAATGGAACTATAAACCTCAGAATGGAACTATAAACCTCAGAATCTATAAACCTCAGAATGGAACTATAAACCTCAGAATGGAACTATAAACCTCAGAATGGAACTATAAACCTCAGTATGGAGCTATAAACCTCATTATGGAATTATAAACCTCAGAATGGAACTATACACCTCAGAATGGAACTATAAACCTCAGAATGGATCTATACACCTCAGAATGGAACTATAAACCTCAGAATGGAACTATACACCTCAGAATGGAACTATAAACCTCAGAATGGAACTATAAACCTCAGAATGGAACTATAAACCTCATTATGGAACTATAAACCTCAGAATGGAACTATAAACCTCAGAATGGAACTATAAACCTCAGTATGGAAACCTCAGAATGGAACTAATAACCTCAGAATGGATCTATACACCTCAGAATGGAGCTATACACCTCAGAATGGAGCTATACACCTCAGAATGGAGCTATACACCTCAGAATGGAGCTATACACCCCAGAATGGAGCTATACACCCCAGAATGGAACTATACACCCCAGAATGGAACTATACACCCCAGAATGGAGTTATTTCACTGTTATCATGAGTCATTGTTAATAACACCTGTGGTGTTATTCTCTCTTTCTTTCTCTCTCTCGGAGGACCTGAGCCCTAGGACCGTGCCCCAGGACTACCTAACATGATGACTCCTTGCTGTCCCCAGTCCACCTGACTGTGCTGCTGCTCCAGTTTCAACTGTTCTGCCTTATTATTATTCGACCATGCTGGTCATTTATGAACATTTGAACATCTTGGTCATGTTCTGTTATAATCTCTACCCGGCACAGCCAGAAGAGGACTGGCCACCCCACATAGCCTGGTTCCTCTCTAGGTTTGTTCCTAGGTTTTGGCCTTTCTAGGGAGTTTTTCCTAGCCACCGTGCTTTTACACCTGCATTGTTTGCTGTTTGGGGTTTTAGGCTGGGTTTCTGTACAGCACTTTGAGATATCAGCTGATGTACGAAGGGCTATATAAATAAATTTGATTTGATTTTGATTTGATTTGGTGTATCACCTGAGAGACACGGCAGCATTCTGATAGACTTTGTACTGTGGTTATCTGGTAATGATCCATGTAGTTGGCGGTTGATAATCCTATGAATTATGGACTGAAGTGAAGCTGTTCTCTGCTATTCTCTGAACCCCCCCCCAAAAAAAAAACTAATGAGAAGCAAATGAGAGGCCTGCCATTGTGGGAAAATACACACACACACACACACACACACACACACACACAGATGGAGAGCAGCAGCCGTCCGTCTGGCCAAACGAGTCCAAACTAAGATTTAGCCGCTCTGATTTGTAGAGAGCTCTGGGGGCCCCGGCATTCTAGCCGGCCGGCTGGCTGCGTAGGCAGGGGAGGAGAGGGAGAGAAGGGAGGAGTGGGGGGTGAGAGAGGGGAGGAGTGGAGGGGTAGTGAGAGAGGAGTGAAGAGAGAGAGGGAGGAGTGGAGGGGTAGTGAGAGAGGGGTGGAGGAGAGAGGGGTGGAGGGGTAGTGAGAGGGGTGGACAGGGTGGAGTAGTGAGAGGGTGTGGAGGGGTAGTGAGAGAGAGGGGAGGAGAGGGGTGGAGAAAGAGGGAGGGTGGAGGGGTAGTGAGAGAGGAGTGAAGAGAGAGGGGTGTGGAAGAGAGAGGGGGAGTGGAGGGGGGTGGGGTAGTGAGAGAGGAGTGGAGAGAGAGAGGGGTGGAGAGAGAGGGAGGAGTGGAGGGGTAGAGAGAGAGGAGTGAAGAGAGAGAGGGGTGTGGAGGGGGTAGTGAGAGAGGAGTGGAGAGAGAGGGGGTGGGAGAGAGAGGGGTGGAGAGAGAGAGAGGGGTGGAGAGAGAGAGAGGGGTGGAGAGAGGGGGTGAGAGAGAGGGGTGGAGAGAGAGGGAGAGTGGAGGGTGAGAGAGAGGAGTGAAGAGAGAGAGGGGGGTGTTGGAGGGGTAGTGAGAGAGGAGTGGATAGAGAGGGGGGTGGAGAGTGAGAGAGGGGTGAAGAGAGAGGGGTGTGGAGGGTAGTGGAGAGTGGAGAGGGGTGGAGAGAGGGGGTGGAGAGAGACAGGGTGGAGAGAGAGAGGGGTGGAGAGAGAGAGGGGTGGAGAGAGAGAGTGGGTGGAGAGAAAGAGAGGGGGTGGAGTGAGAGAGGGGTGGAGAGAGGGGTGAGAGAGAGAGAGGGGTGGAGAGAGAGGGGGTGGAGGAGAGATAGAGAGGGGGGTGGAGAGAGAGAGGGGTGGAGAGAGACAGGGGTGGAGAGAGGGGTGGAGAGAGAGATGGGTGGAGATAGAGAGAGGGGGTGGAGAAAGAGAGAGAGGGTGCAGAGAGAGAGGGTGGAGAGAGGTAGGGTGGAGAGAGGGGTGGAGAGGGGGGTGAGAGAGAGAGTGGAGAGAGAGAGGGGGTGGAGAGAGAGAGGGGTGGGAGAGAGAGAGTAGTGAGAGTGGAGGAGAGGTGGAGGTGGTAGAGGAGTGGGAGAGAGGGGAGAGGTGGAGGGGTAGTGAGAGAGAGAGAGAGAGAGAGGGGGTGGAGAGAGATGGGGTGAGAGAGAGAGAGGGGTGGAGAGAGAGGGAGAGGGGTGGAGAGAGAGAGAGAGAGAGAGAAGGGTGAGAGAGAGAGAGAGGGGTGGATAGAGAGCGAGAGAGATGGGTGGGAGAGAGAGAGAGAGAGGTGGAGTGGTAGTGAGAGAGGGGTGGAGAGAGAGAGAGAGGGGTGGATAGAGAGAGAGAGAGAGAGATGGGTGGAGTGAGAGAGAGAGAGAGAGAGGTGGAGAGGTAGTGAGAGAGGGGTGGAGAGAGAGGGAGAGGTGGAGGGGGTAGTGAGAGAGGGGTGGAGGAGAGAGGTGGAGAGGTAGTGAGAGGGGTGGGAGAGAGAGAGGGGAGAGGTAGTGAGAGAGGGGTGGAGAGAGAGGGAGAGGTGGAGGGGGTAGTGAGAGAGGGGTGGAGAGAGAGGTGGAGAGGTAGTGAGAGAGAAGGTGGAGAGAGAGGGGTGGAGAGGTAGTGAGAGAGAAGGTGGAGAGAGAGAGGTGGAGAGGTAGTGAGAGAGAAGGTGGAGAGAGAGGGGGAGGTGGAGGGGTACTGCCCCTTGTCCCTTCAGGTGAGCAGGTGCAGCCGTGACAGATGCCCTGGATGCCTTGTTCCATCTGACACACACACACCATGCCTTGGGGGTTACTGACCATGACCTACACACACACACATCCAGTCCAGTCCCTGGCTTGGTACCGGCAGGGCCCACAGGAGGACACAGGTGTGTCTTCTGCTATAGGGATAGCTGCCTCTGCTAACATTACTGTGTACACCTCTCTCCCTCCCTCCATCTGCCTGCTACAGAGCAACATTAATCACTGAGAGTGGTATTAATGTGAGGAGGGTGTGTTGGGCCGGGGGGTTTAGAGAAATCAAACCCTCCTATATTTAAATCACGCAACATCACGTATTGAATTCAGGAGAGGGGAAATGCTGTGATGCATCAACTGTAGCCAGTTAGTCAATTTGTGTTTAGTTAAAAACCTTAAAGTGACCTCTCTTCTCTGGGGTCTTGGTGTCACAAGACACGTAGCTTGTTGACACGTAGCTTGTTGACACGTAGCTTGTTGACACGTAGCTTGTTGACACGTAGCTTGTTGACATGTAGCTTGTTGACACGTAGCTTGTTGACACGTAGCTTGTTGACACGTAGCTTGTTGACATGTAGCTTGTTGACACGTAGCTTCTTGACACGTAGCTTGTTGACATGTAGCTTGTTGACACGTAGCTTGTTGACACGTAGCTTGTTGACACGTAGCTTGTTGACATGTAGCTTGTTGACACGTAGCTTGTTGACATGTAGCTTGTTGACACGTAGCTTGTTGACACGTAGCTTGTTGACACGTAGCTTGTTGACACGTAGCTTGTTGACATGTAGCTTGTTGACATGTAGCTTGTTGACATGTAGCTTGTCATTGGAAGGAGTAGACCAAGGTGCAGAGTGGTAGGCGTACAGAGAGAACCAGGACCAGCTTGCTTAGGGGACTCTTCTCCAGGTTCATCTCTCTGCAGGTGATGGCTTTGTTATGGAAGGTTTGGGAATCTCCTTCCTTTTTAGGTGGTTGTAGAATTTAACGGCTCTTTTCAGGATTTTTATCATTCTGCTCTTCATGCATTATTTGGTGTTTTACGTTGTACACTGAGGATATTTTAGCAGAATTCTGCATGCAGAGTCTCAATTCGGTGTTTGTCTCATTTTGTTGAATTCTTTGTTGGTGAGCAGGACCACAGATCTCACAACCATAAAGGACAATGGGTTCTATAAATGATTCAAGTATTTTTAGACAATAGACAGTAAAGTAGTTTACAGGATCTCCTCTGTCACCAACATCAACTACCACCACTACTGACATCAACTACCACCACTACTGACATCAACTACCACCACTACTGACATCAACTACCACCACTACTGACATCAACTACTGACATCAACTACCACCACTACTGACATCAACTACCACCACTACTGACATCAACTACCACCACTACTGACATCAACTACCATCACTACTGACATCAACTACCACCACTACTGACATCAACTACCATCACTACTGACATCAACTACCACCACTACTGACATCAACTACCACCACTACTGACATCAACTACCACCACTACTGACATCAACTACCACCACTACTGACATCAACGACCACCACTACTGACATCAACTACCACCACTACTGACATCAACTACTGACATCAACTACCACTACTACTGACATCAACTACTGACATCAACTACCACCACTACTGACATCAACTACCACCACTACTGACATCAACTACCACCACTACTGACATCAACTACCACCACTACTGACATCAACTACCATCACTACTGACATCAACTACCACTACTATTGACATCAACTACCACCACTACTGACATCAACTACCATCACTACTGACATCAACTACCATCACTACTGACATCAACTACCACACTACTGACATCAACTACCATCACTACTGACATCAACTACCACCACTACTGACATCAACTACAATCACTACTGACATCAACTACCACCACTACTGACATCAACTAACATCAACTACCACCACTACTGACATCAACTACCATCAACTACCACCACTACTGACATCAACTACCACCACTACTGACATCAACTACCATCAACTACCACCACTACTGACATCAACTACAATCACTACTGACATCAACTACCACCACTACTGACATCAACTACCACCACTACTGACATCAACTACCACCACTACTGACATCAAATACCACCACTACTGACATCAACTACCACCACTACTGACATCAACTACCACCACCACTGACATCAACTACCACCACCACTGACATCAACTACCACCACTACTGACATCAACTACCATCAACTACCACCACTACTGACATCAACTACCACCACTACTGACATCAACTACCATCAACTACCACCACTACTGACATCAACTACCATCAACTACCACCACTACTGACATCAACTACCACCACTACTGACATCAACTACCATCAACTACCACCACTACTGACATCAACAACAATCACTACTGACATCAACTACCACCACTACTGACATCAACTACCACTACTACTGTCATCAAATACCACCACTACTGACATCAACTACCACCACTACTGACATCAACTACCACCACTACTGACATCAACTACCACCACTACTGACATCAACTACCATCAACTACCACCACTACTGACATCAACTACCACCACTACTGACATCAACTACCACCACTACTGACATCAACTACCATCAACTACCACCACTACTGACATCAACTACCACCACTACTGACATCAACTACCACTACTACTGACATCAACTACCACCACTACTGACATCAACTACCATCACTACTGACATCAACTACCACCACTACTGACATCAACTACCACCACTACTGACATCAACTACCACCACTACTGACATCAACTACCACCACTACTGACATCAACTACAATCACTACTGACATCAACTACTACCACTACTGACATCAACTACCACCACTACTGACATCAACTACCACCACTACTGACATCAACTACCATCACTACTGACATCAACTACCACCACTACTGACATCAACTACTGACATCAACTACCACCACTACTGACATCAACTACTGACATCAACTACCACCACTACTGACATCAACTACCACCACTACTGACATCAAGTACTGACATCAACTACCACCACTACTGACATCAACTACCACTATTGACATCAACTACCATCAACTACAACCACTACTGACATCAACTACCACCACTATTGACATCAACTACCATCAACTACTACTGACATCAACTACCACCACTACTGACATCAACTACCACCACTACTGACATCAACTACTACCACTACTGACATCTACTACCACCACTACTGACTGACATCAACTACCACCACTACTGACATCAACTACCACCACTACTGACATCAACTACCATCA
>NW_027040377.1:0-15000 GCF_034236695.1 Oncorhynchus nerka
TTTCATGAATGGTTGGACCAAAACCTTACGTGTTGCGTTTATATTTCTGTTCAGTGTAGATGCATCCTTCAGATTCAGGAAATAATACTGACTGTAAAAAATCACTATAAATATCATTTAAAAACATATCAGTCAACATACAGTATGTGCTGAACATCTGGGAACATCAGTAATATTCCTTATTCTATCATTAATATTCCTTATTCTATCATTAATATTCCTTATTCTATCATTAATATTCCTTATTCTATCATTAATATTCCTTATTCTATAATTAATATTCCTTATTCTATCATTAATATTCCTTATTCTATAATTAATATTCCTTATTCTATCATTAATATTCCTTATTCTATCATTAATATTCCTTATTCTATAATTAATATTCCATATTCTATAATGTATATTCTATAATTAATATTCTATAATGTATATTCTATAATTAATATTCTATAATTAATATTCTATAATTCATATTCATTACTATATCATTAATATTCCATATTCTATAACAGGACTTATAGAAAACATCAGTATTATTCCATATTCTATAACAGGGCTTATAGAAAACATCATTAATATTCCATATTCTATAACAGGACTTATAGAAAACATCAGTATTATTCCATATTCTATAACAGGACTTATAGAAAACATCATTAATATTCCATATTCTATAACAGGACTTATAGAAAACATCAGTATTATTTGATGTTCTATAACAGGGCTTATAGAAAACATCATTATTATTCCATATTCTATAACAGGGCTTATAGAAAACATCATTAATATTCCATATTCTATAACAGGACTTATAGAAAACATCAGTATTATTCCATATTCTATAACAGGACTTATAGAAAACATCATTAATATTCCATATTCTATAACAGGACTTATAGAAAACATCAGTATTATTTGACTTATGAAAACATCATTAATATTCCATATTCTATAACAGGACTTATAGAAAACATCAGTATTATTTGATGTTCTATAACAGGACTTATAGAAATGTGCTTTAATCTTCATGTCGGATTAGATGATGTCATTATAACTCTCCGCCTGACCTCTGGTGAAAAACATCAGAGCGGCAGGCCATCTTCCTGTAAGGACGGCCAACTAACTCTCCGCCTGACCTCTGGTGCCAAACAGCACCAAGCCTGAGAGGCTGACTTGCTAGCAGAATGTCTGCAACGAAGGCTGGCTGTTTGGTTCCTGGGGGCCTGCGGCAGCTGAACAGCGTTCTTGCTGCCAGAAATGACTTGGAACAGCGAGAACAGGCAGCTGGAGCGAGAACAGGGGCTGAGCTAGGCGATGATGCCAGAGGTATAAAACCTGAGCTGCCCAGCATGCAGAGTTCTCCCTAGCTAAAGAGGACCAGCCGGACAGATCCGGAGAGGCCAGAAAGACACACAGACAGGACAGACAGGGACACTGAGTGGAGTCATACAAGACACAGAGTTAACCGTGTGGGCTGAGTGGTCAGCATGATAGCACAGATAAGAAAATAACATAAGAAAATAACAAGTAGACAAGATAGATGGCTCTTTAAATCTCTCTTCTCCTGAATACCTCTCTAGAGTGGTAGACAAGATTCTATCTCTCTCTCTCTTTCAAGTCTCTTCCTATCTCTCTCCTCTCTCTAGAGTCTCTTTCTATCTCTCCTCTCTTTTCTCTTTTATCTCTCTCCTCTCTTTTCAGTCTTTTTCTATCTCTCCCATCTCTAGAGGACTCTTTGTCTCTCTGCTCTTTCTAGAGGTATTTTTTCCATCTCTCCCATCTCTAGAGGTCTGTCTCCCATCCTGCATAATCTGCTTCTCTAGAGTCTCTGCTCCTGAATAAATCTCTCTCTAGCAGCTCCTCCTGAATAAATCTCTCTAGCAGCTCTCTCCTCCTGAATAAATCTCCTCCTGAATAAAACAGCTCTCTCCTCCTGAATATCTCTCTCTAGCAGCTCTCTCCTCCTGAATATCTCTCTCTAGCAGCTCTCTCCTCCTGAATAAATCTCTCTAGCAGCTCTCTCCTCCTGAATATCTCTCTAGCAGCTCTCTCCTCCTGAATATCTCTCTCTAGCAGCTCTCTCCTCCTGAATAAATCTCTCTAGCAGCTCTCTGCTCCTGAATATCTCTCTAGCAGCTCTCTGCTCCTGAATATCTCTCTAGCAGCTCTCCTGAATAAATCTCCTGAATATCTGCTCCTGAATATCTCTCTAGCAGCTCTCTGCTCCTGAATATCTCTCCCCGGCAGGTCTCTCCTTCTGAATATCTCTCCCCGGCAGGTCTCTCTATCCTCCTGAATACCCCTCTCTAGCAGGTATCTCTCTACAGTATGAACCAGGCTCCAGTATGAACCAGGTTCCAGTATGAATCAGGCTCCAGTATGATCCAGGTTCCAGTATGATCCAGGTTCCAGTATGATCCAGGTTCCAGTATGATCCAGGTTCCAGTATGATCCAGGTTCCAGTATGAACCAGGCTCCAGTATGATCCAGGCTCCAGTATGATCCAGGTTCCAGTATGAATCAGGCTCCAGTATGATCCAGGTTCCAGTATGATCCAGGCTCCAGTATGAACCAGGCTCCAGTATGAACCAGGCTCCAGTATGATCCAGGTTCCAGTATGATCCAGGTTCCAGTATGAATCAGGCTCCAGTATGATCCAGGTTCCAGTATGAATCAGGCTCCAGTATGATCCAGGTTCCAGTATGAACCAGGCTCCAGTATGCTCCAGGCTCCAGTATGATCCAGGTTCCAGTATGATCCAGGTTCCAGTATGAATCAGGCTCCAGTATGATCCAGGTTCCAGTATGAATCAGGCTCCAGTATGATCCAGGTTCCAGTATGATCCAGGCTCCAGTATGAACCAGGTTCCAGTATGAACCAGGCTCCAGTATGATCCAGGCTCCAGTATGAACCAGGCTCCAGTATGATCCAGGCTCCAGTGTTGTGAGCCAGTTAAAGGCAGAGTGTTAGGAGAGGTAACCGGATCCTAACAACAGGAGCTCCCATTATATCTGTAATCAGGTGATAATTAGAATTAGTGCTGCGGCTCCCACAGGGTGGGAATTGGAACGCTGCTTCACAATGTTTCTACAACCATACCACCTCCCTGCTACACCGCCCTCCCACACTCCTCCCTCCCCTCCACCTCCCTGCTACACCGCCCTCCCACACTCCTCCCTCCCCTCCACCTCCCTTCTACACCGCCCTCCCACACTCCTCCCTCCCCTCCACCTCCCTGCTACACCGCCCTCCCCACTCCTCCCTCCCTCCACCTCCCTGCTACACCGCCTCCCACACTCCTCCCTCCCCTCCACCTCCCTGCTACACCGCCCTCCCACACTCCTCCCTCCCCTCCACCTCCCTGCTACACCGCCCTCCCACACTCCTCCCTCCCCTCCACCTCCCTGCTACACCGCCTCCCACACTCCTCCCTCCACTGACCATAGGCCCACACTCCTCCCTCCCCTCCTCCTCCCTCCACTGACCACAGGCCCACACTCCTCCCTCCCCTCCTCCTCCCTGCTACACCGCCCTCCCACACTCCTCCCTCCCTCCACCTCCCTGCTACACCGCCCTCCCACACTCCTCCCTCCCCTCCTCCTCCCTCCACTGACCACAGGCCCACACTCCTCCCTCCCCTCCTCCTCCCTGCTACACCGCCCTCCCACACTCCTCCCTCCCCTCCTCCTCCCTCCACTGACCACAGGCCCACACTCTCCCTCCCCTCCACCTCCCTGCTACACCGCCCTCCCACACTCCTCCCTCCCTCCACCTCCCTGCTACACCGCCCTCCCACACTCCTCCCTCCCCTCCACCTCCCTGCTACACCGCCCCTCCCACACTCCTCCCTCCCCTCCACCTGCCTGCTACACCGCCCTCCCACACTCCTCCCTCCCCTCCACCTCCCTGCTACACCGCCCTCCCCCTCCTCCCTCCACTGACCACAGGCCCACACTCCTCCCTCCCCTCCTCCTCCCTCCACTGACCACAGGCCCCACTCCTCCCTCCCCTCCTCCTCCCTGCTACACCGCCCTCCCACACTCCTCCCTCCCCTCCACCTCCCCTGCTACACCGCCCTCCCACACTCCTCCCTCCCCTCCCCTCCTCCCTCCACTGACCACAGGCCCACCTCCTCCCTCCCCTCCTCCTCCCTCCACTGACCACATGCCCACACTCCTCCCTCCCCTCCTCCTCCCTGCACCGCCCTCCCACACTCCTCCCTCCCCCTCCTCCTCCCTCCACTGACCACAGGCCCACACTCCTCCCTCCCTCCTCCTCCCTCCACTGACCACAGGCCCACACTCCTCCCTCCCTCCTCCTCCCTCCACTTACCACAGGCCCCTCCCCTCCTCCCTCGCCCCTCCTCCTCCCTCCACTGACCACAGGCCCACCTCCTCCCTCCTCCTCCCCTCCCACACTCCTCCCTCCCTCCTCCCCTCCCACACTCCACCCTCCCCTCCTCCCTTGCCCATCCTCCTCCCTCCACAGGCCCCTCCTCCCTCCACTGACCACAGGCCCCACCCCTCCTCCCCTCACCCCTCCTCCTCCCTCCACTGACCACAGGCCCTCCCACACTCCTCCCTCCCCTCCTCCCCTCGCCCCTCCTCCTCCCTCCACTGACCACAGGCCCCTCCTCCTCCCACACTCCTCCCTCCCCTCCTCCTCTCGCCCCTCCTCCTCCCTCCACTGACCACAGGCCCAAGCCCTGGATCATGGATGGTAACAGTGGCTGCTGTGAACCTAGCCCAGGATGATGCTCAATGTCCAGGTCCCAACCTAGCCCAGTATGATGCTCAATGTCCCCGTCCCATCCTAGCCCAGTATGATGCTCAATGTCCCCGTCCCATCCTATCCCAGTATGATGCTCAATGTCCCCGTCCCAACCTAGCCCAGTATGATGCTCAATGTCCCCGTCCCATCCTAGCCCAGTATGATGCTCAATGTCCCTGTCCCATCCTAGCCCAGTATGATGCTCAATGTCCCCGTCCCAACCTAGCCCAGTATGATGCTCAATGTCCCCGTCCCATCCTAGCCCAGTATGATGCTCAATGTCCCTGTCCCATCCTAGCCCAGTATGATGCTCAATGTCCCCGTCCCAACCTAGCCCAGTATGATGCTCAATGTCCCTGTCCCATCCTAGCCCAGTATGATGCTCAATGTCCCCGTCCCAACCTAGCCCAGTATGATGCTCAATGTCCCCGTCCCATCCTAGCCCAGTATGATGCTCAATGTCCCCGTCCCATCCTAGCCCAGTATGATGCCCAATGTCCCCGTCCCAACCTAGCCCAGTATGATGCTCAATGTCCCCGTCCCAACCTAGCCCAGTATGATGCTCAATGTCCCCGTCCCAACCTAGCCCAGTATGATGCTCAATGTCCCCGTCCCATCCTAGCCCAGTATGATGCTCAATGTCCCCGTCCCATCCTAGCCCAGTATGATGCCCAATGTCCCCGTCCCATCCTAGCCCAGTATGATGCCCAATGTCTCCGTCCCATCCTAGCCCAGTATGATGCTCAATGTCCCCGTCCCATCCTAGCCCAGTATGATGCCCAATGTCCCCGTCCCATCCTAGCCCAGTATGATGCTCAATGTCCCCGTCCCATCCTAGCCCAGTATGATGCCCAATGTCCCCGTCCCATCCTAGCCCAGTATGATGCCCAATGTCCCCGTCCCAACCTAGCCCAGTATGATGCTCAATGTCCCCGTCCCATCCTAGCCCAGTATGATGCTCAATGTCCCCGTCCCATCCTAGCCCAGTATGATGCCCAATGTCCCCGTCCCATCCTAGCCCAGTATGATGCTCAATGTCCCGTCCCAACCTAGCCCAGTATGATGCTCAATGTCCCCGTCCCATCCTAGCCCAGTATGATGCTCAATGTCCCCGTCCCATCCTAGCCCAGTATGATGCTCAATGTCCCCGTCCCATCCTAGCCCAGTATGATGCTCAATGTCCCCGTCCCATCCTAGCCCAGTATGATGCTCAATGTCCCCGTCCCATCCTAGCGCAGTATGATGCTCAATGTCCCCGTCCCATCCTAGCCCAGTATGATGCCCAATGTCCCCGTCCCAACCTAGCCCAGTATGATGCCCAATGTCCCCGTCCCATCCTAGCCCAGTATGATGCTCAATGTCCCCGTCCCATCCTAGCCCAGTATGATGCTCAATGTCCCCGTCCCATCCTAGCCCAGTATGATGCTCAATGTCCCCGTCCCATCCTAGCCCAGTATGATGCTCAATGTCCCCGTCCCATCCTATCCTTACAAACCACATAGCATATCATTTACAGCAGTTTCCAGTTTGTCAGCTAGCTAACGTTAGATGGCTACGAATTCATCGAACTTGCTAGTATATTAACTACAAGCTATCTATATACAACTATAGTATAGTGTACTACATGGATATAACTATATATAATTATAGTATAGTGTTCTACAGGGATATAACTATATATAACTATATTACAGTATTCAACAGGGCTATAACTATAAATAACTCTATTATAGTGTTCTACAGGGATATAACTATATATAACTATATTACAGTATACTACAGGGATATAACTATATATAACTATATTACAGTATACTACAGGGATATAACTATATATAACTATATTATAGTGTTCTACAGGGATATAACTATTTATAACTATATTATAGTATACAACAGGGATATAACTATATATAAGTATATTACAGTATACTACAGGGATATAACTATATATAACTATATTACAGTATACTACAGGGATATAACTATATATAACTATATTACAGTATACTACAGGGATATAACTATATATAACTATATTACAGTATACTACAGGGATATAACTATATATAACTATATTACAGTATACTACAGGGATATAACTATATATAACTATATATAACTATATATAACTATATATAACCATATTAGTGAACTACAGGGATATAACTACAAAAAAGTATTTAGTCAGCCACCAATTGTGCAAGTTCTCCCACTTAAAAAGATGAGAGAGGCCTGTAATTTTCATCATAGGTACACTTCAACTATGACCGACAACATGAGAAAAAAAAATCCAGAAAATCACATTGTAGGATTTTTAATGAATTTATTTGCAAATGATGGTGGAAAATAAGTATTTGGTCACCTACAAACAAGCAAGCACTGGTTAAGTGTGCCTTGAATTCTAAATAAATCACTGACAGTGTCACCAGCAAAGCACCCCCACACCTTCACACCTCCTCCTCCATGCTTCACGGTGGGAACCACACACCATCACACCTCCTCCTCCATGCTTCACGGTGGGAACCACACACCATCACACCTCCTCCTCCATGCTTCACGGTGAGAACCACACACCATCACACCTCCTCCTCCATGCTTCACGGTGGGAACCACACACCATCACACCTCCTCCTCCATGCTTCGCGGTGGGAACCACACACCATCACACCTCCTCCTCCATGCTTCGCGGTGGGAACCACACACCTTCACACCTCCTCCTCCATGCTTCACGGTGGGAACCACACATGCAGAGATCATCCTTCTCTGTTCACCTACTCTGCGTCTCACAAAGACACGGTGGTTGGAACCAAAAATGTCTCATTTGGATTCATCAGACCAAGGGACAGATTTCCACCGGTCTAATGTGCATTGCTTGTGTTTATTGGCCCAAACAAGTCTCTTCTTATTATTGGTGTCCTTTAGTAGTGGTTTCTTTGCAGCAATTTGACCACGAAGGCCTGATTCACACAGTCTTCTCTGAACAGTTGATGTTGAGATGTGTCTGTTACTTGAACTCTGTGAAGAATTTATTTTGGCTGCCATTACTGAGGCTGGTAACTCTAATGACCTTATCCCCTACAGCAGAGGTAACTCTGGGTCTTCCTGTCCAATCTGAGGCTGGTAACTGTAATGACCTTATCCCCTACAGCAGAGGTAACTCTGGGTCTTCCTGTCCAATCTGAGGCTGGTAACTGTAATGACCTTATCCCCTACAGCAGAGGTATCTCTGGGTCTTCCTGTCCAATCTGAGGCTGGTAACTGTAATGACCTTATCCCCTACAGCAGAGGTAACTCTGGGTCTTCCTGTCCAATCTGAGGCTGGTAACTGTAATGACCTTATCCCCTGCAGCAGAGGTAACTCTGGGTCTTCCTGTCCAATCTGAGGCTGGTAACTGTAATGACCTTATCCCCTACAGCAGAGGTAACTCTGGGTCTTCCTGTCCAATCTGAGGCTGGTAACTGTAATGACCTTATCCCCTACAGCAGAGGTAACTCTGGGTCTTCCTGTCCAATCTGAGGCTGGTAACTGTAATCAAATCAAATCAAATCAAATCAAATCAAATTTATTTATATAGCCCTTCGTACATCAGCTGATATCTCAAAGTGCTGTACAGAAACCCAGCCTAAAACCCCAAACAGCAAACAATGCAGGTGTAAAAGCACGGTGGCTAGGAAAAACTCCCTAGAAAGGCCAAAACCTAGGAAGAAACCTAGAGAGGAACCAGGCTATGTGGGGTGGCCAGTCCTCTTCTGGCTGTGCCGGGTAGAGATTATAACAGAACATGACCAAGATGTTCAAATGTTCATAAATGACCAGCATGGTCGAATAATAATAAGGCAGAACAGTTGAAACTGGAGCAGCAGCACAGTCAGGTGGACTGGGGACAGCAAGGAGTCATCATGTCAGGTAGTCCTGGGGCACGGTCCTAGGGCTCAGGTCCTCCGAGAGAGAGAGAAAGAAAGAGAGAATTAGAGAGAGCATATGTGGGGTGGCCAGTCCTCTTCTGGCTGTGCCGGGTGGAGATTATAACAGAACGTGGCCAAGATGTTCAAATGTTCATAAATGACCAGCATGGTTGAATAATAGTAAGGCAGAACAGTTGAAACTGGAGCAGAGGTTAATGACCTTATCCCCTGCAGCAGAGGTAACTCTGGGTCTTCCTGTCCAATCTGAGGCTGGTAACTGTAATGACCTTATCCCCTACAGCAGAGGTAACTCTGGGTCTTCCTGTCCAATCTGAGGCTGGTAACTGTAATGACCTTATCCCCTACAGCAGAGGTAACTCTGGGTCTTCCTGTCCAATCTGAGGCTGGTAACTGTAATGACCTTATCCCCTACAGCAGAGGTAACTCTGGGTCTTCCTGTCCAATCTGAGGTTGGTAACTGTAATGACCTTATCCCCTGCAGCAGAGGTAACTCTGGGTCTTCCTGTCCAATCTGAGGCTGGTAACTGTAATGACCTTATCCCCTACAGCAGAGGTAACTCTGGGTCTTCCTGTCCAATCTGAGGCTGGTAACTGTAATGACCTTATCCCCTACAGCAGAGGTAACTCTGGGTCTTCCTGTCCAATCTGAGGCTGGTAACTGTAATGACCTTATCCCCTACAGCAGAGGTAACTCTGGGTCTTCCTGTCCAATCTGAGGCTGTTAACTGTAATGACCTTATCCCCTACAGCAGAGGTAACTCTGGGTCTTCCTGTCCAATCTGAGGCTGGTAACTGTAATGACCTTATCCCCTACAGCAGAGGTGACTCTGGGTCTTCCTGTCCAATCTGAGGCTGGTAACTGTAATGACCTTATCCCCTACAGCAGAGGTAACTCTGGGTCTTCCTGTCCAATCTGAGGCTGGTAACTGTAATGACCTTATCCCCTACAGCAGAGGTAACTCTGGGTCTTCCTGTCCAATCTGAGGCTGGTAACTGTAATGACCTTATCCCCTACAGCAGAGGTAACTCTGGGTCTTCCTGTCCAATCTGAGGTTGGTAACTGTAATGACCTTATCCCCTACAGCAGAGGTAACTCTGGGTCTTCCTGTCCAATCTGAGGCTGGTAACTGTAATGACCTTATCCCCTGCAGCAGAGGTAACTCTGGGTCTTCCTGTCCAATCTGAGGCTGGTAACTGTAATGACCTTATCCCCTACAGCAGAGGTAACTCTGGGTCTTCCTGTCCAATCTGAGGCTGGTAACTGTAATGACCTTATCCCCTACAGCAGAGGTAACTCTGGGTCTTCCTGTCCAATCTGAGGCTGGTAACTGTAATGACCTTATCACCTACAGCAGAGGTAACTCTGGGTCTTCCTGTCCAATCTGAGGCTGGTAACTGTAATGACCTTATCCCCTACAGAAGAGGTAACTCTGGGTCTTCCTGTCCAATCTGAGGCTGGTAACTCTAATGACCTTATCCCCTACAGCAGAGGTAACTCTGGGTCTTCCTGTCCAATCTGAGGTTGGTAACTGTAATGACCTTATCCCCTGCAGCAGAGGTAACTCTGGGTCTTCCTGTCCAATCTGAGGCTGGTAACTGTAATGACCTTATCCCCTACAGCAGAGGTAACTCTGGGTCTTCCTGTCCAATATGAGGCTGGTAACTGTAATGACCTTATCCCCTACAGCAGAGGTGACTCTGGGTCTTCCTGTCCAATCTGAGGCTGGTAACTGTAATGACCTTATCCCCTACAGCAGAGGTAACTCTGGGTCTTCCTGTCCAATCTGAGGCTGGTAACTGTAATGACCTTATCCCCTACAGCAGAGGTAACTCTGGGTCTTCCTGTCCAATCTGAGGCTGGTAACTGTAATGACCTTATCCCCTACAGCAGAGGTAACTCTGGGTCTTCCTGTCCAATCTGAGGCTGTTAACTGTAATGACCTTATCCCCTACAGCAGAGGTAACTCTGGGTCTTCCTGTCCAATCTGAGGCTGGTAACTGTAATGACCTTATCCCCTACAGCAGAGGTGACTCTGGGTCTTCCTGTCCAATCTGAGGCTGGTAACTGTAATGACCTTATCCCCTACAGCAGAGGTAACTCTGGGTCTTCCTGTCCAATCTGAGGCTGGTAACTGTAATGACCTTATCCCCTACAGCAGAGGTAACTCTGGGTCTTCCTGTCCAATCTGAGGCTGGTAACTGTAATGACCTTATCCCCTACAGCAGAGGTAACTCTGGGTCTTCCTGTCCAATCTGAGGCTGGTAACTGTAATGACCTTATCCCCTGCAGCAGAGGTAACTCTGGGTCTTCCTGTCCAATCTGAGGCTGGTAACTGTAATGACCTTATCCCCTACAGCAGAGGTAACTCTGGGTCTTCCTGTCCAATCTGAGGCTGGTAACTGTAATGACCTTATCCCCTACAGCAGAGGTAACTCTGGGTCTTCCTGTCCAATCTGAGGTTGGTAACTGTAATGACCTTATCCCCTGCAGCAGAGGTAACTCTGGGTCTTCCTGTCCAATCTGAGGCTGGTAACTGTAATGACCTTATCCCCTACAGCAGAGGTAACTCTGGGTCTTCCTGTCCAATATGAGGCTGGTAACTGTAATGACCTTATCCCCTACAGCAGAGGTGACTCTGGGTCTTCCTGTCCAATCTGAGGCTGGTAACTGTAATGACCTTATCCCCTACAGCAGAGGTAACTCTGGGTCTTCCTGTCCAATCTGAGGCTGGTAACTGTAATGACCTTATCCCCTACAGCAGAGGTAACTCTGGGTCTTCCTGTCCAATCTGAGGCTGGTAACTGTAATGACCTTATCCCCTACAGCAGAGGTAACTCTGGGTCTTCCTGTCCAATCTGAGGCTGTTAACTGTAATGACCTTATCCCCTACAGCAGAGGTAACTCTGGGTCTTCCTGTCCAATCTGAGGCTGGTAACTGTAATGACCTTATCCCCTACAGCAGAGGTGACTCTGGGTCTTCCTGTCCAATCTGAGGCTGGTAACTGTAATGACCTTATCCCCTACAGCAGAGGTAACTCTGGGTCTTCCTGTCCAATCTGAGGCTGGTAACTGTAATGACCTTATCCCCTACAGCAGAGGTAACTCTGGGTCTTCCTGTCCAATCTGAGGCTGGTAACTGTAATGACCTTATCCCCTACAGCAGAGGTAACTCTGGGTCTTCCTGTCCAATCTGAGGTTGGTAACTGTAATGACCTTATCCCCTACAGCAGAGGTAACTCTGGGTCTTCCTGTCCAATCTGAGGCTGGTAACTGTAATGACCTTATCCCCTACAGCAGAGGTAACTCTGGGTCTTCCTGTCCAATCTGAGGTTGGTAACTGTAATGACCTTATCCCCTACAGCAGAGGTAACTCTGGGTCTTCCTGTCCAATCTGAGGCTGGTAACTGTAATGACCTTATCCCCTACAGCAGAGGTAACTCTGGGTCTTCCTGTCCAATCTGAGGTTGGTAACTGTAATGACCTTATCCCCTACAGCAGAGGTAACTCTGGGTCTTCCTGTCCAATCTGAGGTTGGTAACTGTAATGACCTTATCCCCTACAGCAGAGGTAACTCTGGGTCTTCCTGTCCAATCTGAGGCTGGTAACTGTAATGACCTTATCCCCTGCAGCAGAGGTAACTCTGGGTCTTCCTGTCCAATCTGAGGCTGGTAACTGTAATGACCTTATCCCCTACAGCAGAGGTAACTCTGGGTCTTCCTGTCCAATCTGAGGCTGGTAACTGTAATGACCTTATCCCCTACAGCAGAGGTAACTCTGGGTCTTCCTGTCCAATCTGAGGCTGGTAACTGTAATGACCTTATCCCCTACAGCAGAGGTGACTCTGGGTCTTCCTGTCCAATCTGAGGCTGGTAACTGTAATGACCTTATCCCCTACAGCAGAGGTAACTCTGGGTCTTCCTGTCCAATCTGAGGCTGGTAACTGTAATGACCTTATCCCCTACAGCAGAGGTAACTCTGGGTCTTCCTGTCCAATCTGAGGCTGGTAACTGTAATGACCTTATCCCCTACAGCAGAGGTAACTCTGGGTCTTCCTGTCCAATCTGAGGCTGGTAACTGTAATGACCTTATCCCCTACAGCAGAGGTAACTCTGGGTCTTCCTGTCCAATCTGAGGCTGGTAACTGTAATGACCTTATCCCCTACAGCAGAGGTAACTCTGGGTCTTCCTGTCCAATCTGAGGCTGGTAACTGTAATGACCTTATCCCCTACAGCAGAGGTAACTCTGGGTCTTTCCAGTGGCCGTCCTTTCATCACAGCGCTGGATGGTTTTTGCGTCTTGACTTGAAGAAACTTGCTAAATTATTGAAATGTTTGGTATTGACTGACCTTCATCTCTTAAAGTAATGATGGACTGACCTTCATGTCTTAAAGTAATGATGGACTGACCTTCATGTCTTAAAGTAATGATGTACTGACCTTCATCTCTTAAAGTAATGATGGACTGACCTTCATCTCTTAAAGTAATGATGGACTGACCTTCATGTCTTAAAGTAATGATGGACTGACCTTCATGTCTTAAAGTAATGATGTACTGACCTTCATCTCTTAAAGTAATGATGGACTGACCTTCATCTCTTAAAGTAATGATGGACTGACCTTCATGTCTTAAAGTAATGATGTACTGACCTTCATCTCTTAAAGTAATGATGTACTGACCTTCATCTCTTAAAGTAATGATGGACTGACCTTCATGTCTTAAAGTAATGATGGACTGACCTTCATGTCTTAAAGTAATGATGTACTGACCTTCATCTCTTAAAGTAATGATGTACTGACCTTCATCTCTTAAAGTAATGATGTACTGATTTGCATCTCTTAGAGTCATGATGGACTGACCTTCATGTCTTAAAGTAATGATGGGCTGACCTTCATCTCTTAAAGTCATGATGGACTGACCTTCATCTCTTAAAGTCATGATGGACTGACCTTCATCTCTTAAAGTAATGATGGACTCTAAGAGATGAATATATATAACTATACTATAGCTTAGTAGAGGGAGATAATATATACCACTATACTATAGCTTAGTAGAGGGCCCTGTGTTGTCTTACAGGGATATAATATATATAACTATACTATAGCTTAGTACAGGGAGATAATATATACCACTATACTATAGCTTAGTACAGGGCCCTGTGTTGTCTTACAGGGATATAATATATATAACTATACTATAGCTTAGTACAGGGAGATAATATATACCACTATACTATAGCTTAGTACAGGGAGATAATATATACCACTATACTATAGCTTAGTACAGGGCCCTGTGTTGTCTTACAGGGATATAATATATATAACTATACTATAGCTTAGTACAGGGAGATAATATATACCACTATACTATAGCTTAGTACAGGGCCCTGTGTTGTCTTACAGGGATATAATATATATATATATATAGTAAACACATGAATTCATATTGTGTGGTATTGTAGGGTGAACACATTAATTCATATTGTCTGCTATTGTAGGGTGAACACATTAATTCATATTGTGTGGTATTGTAGGGTGAACACATTAATTCATATTGTGTGGTATTGTAGGGTGAACACATTAATTCATATTGTCTGCTATTGTAGGGTGAACACATTAATTCATATTGTCTGGTATTGTAGGGTGAACACATTAATTCATATTGTCTGGTATTGAAGAGTAAACACATGAATGTTTACCTATTCCTCAGCAAACTAGTTTCGAGCATTAATTAAAGGCATGTTTTATAAACTAAACACAATAAAACTGTCCTCCCCAGATAACAACGGCTACATTACGCTGCAGAGCAGAACGTTGCCAAGATTCCTCATCTGCGTAAAATCATTTAGCATGAAGTCATTCTGAACGGTACCAGATCAATACTAACTACGTTTGTAAAGAAGACCATTATACCAATTTGAAATGTCCGACAGACAATCAATTTACATGTTTGAAGAATCAAGCGCAGACTTAAACTAAAAATCCTAAAAGTAGGTTACCATTGATCTGATTGTAGAATTAGGATGATGCCTTGTATTCTTCAGTCTGGTTTAAATGTGGGCCCACATTGACAACACAACCAATAAGTCAGAGCAGGTAAAGGACGTGTATAATGATGATCGATCAATAGAAACGATCAAACATAAACCTGAAATGTATAAATGACAACGTCAATGTTGCCGGGAATAACTATAATATTTATAATAACTATAATAATTATAATAACTAGCATAATTATAATTAGATTAACTATAATAGTTATAATAACTATAATAAATATAATAACTATAATAATTGTA
>NW_027040377.1:17500-47104 GCF_034236695.1 Oncorhynchus nerka
AACACCAAAGGAGAGGAGGTCTATATTAACACCAAAGGAGAGGAGGTCTATATTAACACCAAAGGAGAGGAGGTCTATATTAACACCAAAGGAGAGGAGGTCTATATTAACACCAAAGGAGAGGAGGTCTATATTTACACCAAAGGAGAGGAGGTCTATATTTACACCAAAGGAGAGGAGGTCTATATTAACACCAAAGGAGAGGAGGTCTATATTAACACCAAAGGAGAGGAGGTCTATATTAACACCAAAGGAGAGGAGGTCTATATTAACACCAAAGGAGAGGAGGTCTATATTAACACCAAAGGAGAGGAGGTCTATATTAACACCAAAGGAGAGGAGTCTATATTAACACCAAAGGAGAGGAGGTCTATATTAACACCAAATGAGAGGAGGTCTATATTAACACCAAAGGAGAGGAGGTCTATATTAACACCAAAGGAGAGGAGGTCTATATTAACACCAAAGGAGAGGAGGTCTATATTTACACCAAAGGAGAGGAGGTCTATATTTACACCAAAAGGAGAGGAGGTCTATATTAACACCAAAGGAGAGGAGGTCTATATTAACACCAAAGGAGAGGAGGTCTATATTAACACCAAAGGAGAGGAGGTCTATATTTACACCAAAGGAGAGGAGGTCTATATTAACACCAAAGGAGAGGAGGTCTATATTAACACCAAAGGAGAGGAGGTCTATATTAACACCAAAGGAGAGGAGGTCTATATTAACACCAAAGGAGAGGAGGTCTATATTTACACCAAAGGAGAGGAGGTCTATATTAACACCAAAGGAGAGGAGGTCTATATTTACACCAAAGAAAAGGAGGTCTATATTTACACCAAAGAAAAGGAGGTCTGTTAGATGTGTCTGTTATGTTTCTACTGTTTCGTTCTTCATCAGATAATTATCAAAGGAACTTTCAAAAATCTATTTCATTGACTGTATCTTTCGGTGTAAATATATTGATCGTCTTTCATACTAAATCGTGTTTTTTTTATTTTGCTGCAAGTGTCATCAAGTGTTTTGCGGACTATGCTAATTCGACAAGATTGAGGCTAAATTCGACATGTGTATTAGTAGTTAAAGGTGGGATGATGAGTGGCCTGTGGAGTAGCCTACTAGACTGTGAGCAGCTGAAGTGTTTTTGCCTCTGGCATTTGTCAACCTTCATTTCACCGAGCCCATTCAGTTGTCTTGGGGGTAAACATATATTATCCGATGATTATATACTCCACCCAGGCTACTCACTCTATAGTAGGGCACTAATTCAAATACTTGTTTATATTTTAATACACTTATATTTATATACTTGGCTTATTGATTACAATCTCTTTCAAAATAGGTATTTGAATATAAATACTTACACTAACTTTTAGTTATAAGTTTTTCCGTGACATACATGGACTAATTTCTAGATGACTAAAACAAACGGAAGTATATTAGTTTTATGTATTGTAGTACTAACAAACTGAAGTATTTTAGTTTCATGTATTGTAGGACTAACAAACTGAAGTATATTAGTTTTATGTATTGTAGTACTAACAAACTGAAACTCACAGGGAAAGTTGTGTGTCCTCACACGTAAAGACATACAATATGTCAATATTCAATAACCTGAAGGAATAACAAGTGGTCTGAAGCAGGAGGCTGGTTGGATCAGTAACTGTAGCACAGGAGGCTGGTTGGATCAGTAACTGTAGCACAGGAGGCTGGTTGGATCAGTAACTGTAGCACAGGAGGCTGGTTGGATCAGTAACTGTAGCACAGGAGGCTGGTTGGATCAGTAACTGTAGCACAGGAGGCTGGTTGGATCAGTAACTGTAGCACAGGAGGCTGGTTGGATCAGTAACTGTAGCACAGGAGGCTGGTTGGATCAGTAACTGTAGCACAGGAGGCTGGTTGGATCAGTAACTGTAGCACAGGAGGCTGGTTGGATCAGTAACTGTAGCACAGGAGGCTGGTTGGATCAGTCGCTGTAGCACAGGAGGCTGGTTGGATCAGTAGCTGTAGCACAGGAGGCTGGTTGGATCAGTAACGGTAGCACAGGAGGCTGGTTGGATCAGTAACTGTAGCACAGGAGGCTGGTTGGATCAGTAACTGTAGCACAGGAGGCTGGTTGGATCAGTAACTGTAGCACAGGAGGCTGGTTGGATCAGTAACTGTAGCACAGGAGGCTGGTTGGATCAGTAACTGTAGCACAGGAGGCTGGTTGGATCAGTAACTGTAGCACAGGAGGCTGGTTGGATCAGTAACTGTAGCACAGGAGGCTGGTTGGATCAGTAACTGTAGCACAGGAGGCTGGTTGGATCAGTCGCTGTAGCACAGGAGGCTGGTTGGATCAGTAGCTGTAGCACAGGAGGCTGGTTGGATCAGTAACGGTAGCACAGGAGGCTGGTTGGATCAGTAACTGTAGCACAGGAGGCTGGCTGGATCAGTAACTGTAGCACAGGAGGCTGGTTGGATTAGTAACTGTAGCACAGGAGGCTGGTTGGATCAGTAACTGTAGCACAGGAGGCTGTTTGGATCAGTAACTGTAGCACAGGAGGCTGGTTGGATCAGTAACTGTAGCACAGGAGGCTGGTTGGATCAGTAACTGTAGCACAGGAGGCTGGTTGGATCAGTAACTGTAGCACAGGAGGCTGGTTGGATCAGTAACTGTAGCACAGGAGGCTGGTTGGATCAGTAACTGTAGCACAGGAGGCTGGTTGGATCAGTAACTGTAGCACAGGAGGCTGGTTGGATCAGTAACTGTAGCACAGGAGGCTGGTTGGATCAGTAACTGTAGCACAGGAGGCTGGTTGGATCAGTAACTGTAGCACAGGAGGCTGGTTGGATCAGTCGCTGTAGCACAGGAGGCTGGTTGGATCAGTAGCTGTAGCACAGGAGGCTGGTTGGATCAGTAACGGTAGCACAGGAGGCTGGTTGGATCAGTAACTGTAGCACAGGAGGCTGGTTGGATCAGTAACTGTAGCACAGGAGGCTGGTTGGATCAGTAACTGTAGCACAGGAGGCTGGTTGGATCAGTAACTGTAGCACAGGAGGCTGGTTGGATCAGTAACTGTAGCACAGGAGGCTGGTTGGATCAGTAACTGTAGCACAGGAGGCTGGTTGGATCAGTAACTGTAGCACAGGAGGCTGGTTGGATCAGTAACTGTAGCACAGGAGGCTGGTTGGATCAGTCGCTGTAGCACAGGAGGCTGGTTGGATCAGTAGCTGTAGCACAGGAGGCTGGTTGGATCAGTAACGGTAGCACAGGAGGCTGGTTGGATCAGTAACTGTAGCACAGGAGGCTGGCTGGATCAGTAACTGTAGCACAGGAGGCTGGTTGGATTAGTAACTGTAGCACAGGAGGCTGGTTGGATCAGTAACTGTAGCACAGGAGGCTGTTTGGATCAGTAACGGTAGCACAGGAGGCTGGTTGGATCAGTAACTGTAGCACAGGAGGCTGGTTGGATCAGTAACTGTAGTACAGGAGGCTGGTTGGATCAGTAACTGTAGCACAGGAGGCTGGTTGGATCAGTAACTGTAGCACAGGAGGCTGGTTGGATCAGTAACTGTAGCACAGGAGGCTGGTTGGATCAGTAACTGTAGCACAGGAGGCTGGTTGGATCAGTAACTGTAGCACAGGAGGCTGGTTGGATCAGTAACTGTAGCACAGGAGGCTGGTTGGATCAGTCGCTGTAGCACAGGAGGCTGGTTGGATCAGTAGCTGTAGCACAGGAGGCTGGTTGGATCAGTAACGGTAGCACAGGAGACTGGTTGGATCAGTAACTGTAGCACAGGAGGCTGGCTGGATCAGTAACTGTAGCACAGGAGGCTGGTTGGATTAGTAACTGTAGCACAGGAGGCTGGTTGGATCAGTAACTGTAGCACAGGAGGCTGTTTGGATCAGTAACGGTAGCACAGGAGGCTGGTTGGATCAGTAACTGTAGCACAGGAGGCTGGTTGGATCAGTAACTGTAGTACAGGAGGCTGGTTGGATCAGTAACTGTAGCACAGGAGGCTGGTTGGATCAGTAACTGTAGCACAGGAGGCTGGTTGGATCAGTAACTGTAGCACAGGAGGCTGGTTGGATCAGTAACTGTAGCACAGGAGGCTGGTTGGATCAGTAACTGTAGCACAGGAGGCTGGTTGGATCAGTAACTGTAGCACAGGAGGCTGGTTGGATCAGTAACTGTAGCACAGGAGGCTGGTTGGATCAGTAACTGTAGCACAGGAGGCTGGTTGGATCAGTCGCTGTAGCACAGGAGGCTGGTTGGATCAGTAGCTGTAGCACAGGAGGCTGGTTGGATCAGTAACGGTAGCACAGGAGGCTGGTTGGATCAGTAACTGTAGCACAGGAGGCTGGCTGGATCAGTAACTGTAGCACAGGAGGCTGGTTGGATTAGTAACTGTAGCACAGGAGGCTGGTTGGATCAGTAACTGTAGCACAGGAGGCTGTTTGGATCAGTAACGGTAGCACAGGAGGCTGGTTGGATCAGTAACTGTAGCACAGGAGGCTGGTTGGATCAGTAACTGTAGTACAGGAGGCTGGTTGGATCAGTAACTGTAGCACAGGAGGCTGGTTGGATCAGTAACTGTAGCACAGGAGGCTGGTTGGATCAGTAACTGTAGCACAGGAGGCTGGTTGGATCAGTAACTGTAGCACAGGAGGCTGGTTGGATCAGTAACTGTAGCACAGGAGGCTGGTTGGATCAGTAACTGTAGCACAGGAGGCTGGTTGGATCAGTAACTGTAGCACAGGAGGCTGGTTGGATCAGTAACTGTAGCACAGGAGGCTGATTGGATCAGTAACTGCAGCACAGGAGGCTGGTTGGATCAGTAACTGTAGCACAGGAGGCTGGTTGGATCAGTAACTGTAGCACAGGAGGCTGGTTGGATCAGTAACTGTAGCACAGGAGGCTGGTTGGATCAGTAACTGTAGCTGTTTAGTTGGTGCTTCCCACTCTAGCCTGCCTTATACATTTTCATTTTGTTATGTTTTATTTCACCTTTATTTAACCAGGTATTTATATATATAACCCTAACCCTTTATTTAACCAGGTATATATATATATAACCCTAACCCTTTATTTAACCAGGTATATATATATATAACCCTAACCCTTTATTTAACCAGGTATATATATATATAACCCTAACCCTTTATTTAACCAGGTATTTATATATATATAACCCTAACCCTTTATTTAACCAGGTATATATATATATAACCCTAACCCTTTATTTAACCAGGTATATATATATATAACCCTAACCCTTTATTTAACCAGGTATTTATATATATAACCCTAACCCTTTATTTAACCAGGTATTTATATATATATATAAAACCCTAACCCTTTATTTAACCAGGTATTTATATATATATATATATATATAACCCTAACCCTTTATTTAACCAGGTATTTATATATATAACCCTAACCCTTTATTTAACCAGGTATTCATATATATATAACCCTAACCCTTTATTTAACCAGGTATTTATATATATAACCAGGTATTTATATATATAACCCTAACCCTTTATTTAACCAGGTATTTATATATATATATATAACCCTAACCCTTTATTTAACCAGGTATTTATATATATAACCCTAACCCTTTATTTAACCAGGTATATATATATATAACCCTAACCCTTTATTTAACCAGGTATTTATATATATATATATATATAACCCTAACCCTTTATTTAACCAGGTATTTATATATATATATATATATATATATATATATATATATATATATATATAACCCTAACCCTTTATTTAACCAGGTATATATATATATAACCCTAACCCTTTATTTAACCAGGTATTTATATATTTATATATATAACCCTAACCCTTTATTTAACCAGGTATATATATATATAACCCTAACCCTTTATTTAACCAGGTATATATATATATAACCCTAACCCTTTATTTAACCAGGTAGGCCAGGTGAGAACAAGTTCTCATTTACAACTGTGACCTGGTCAAGATAAAGCAAAGCAGTGAGACACAAACAACACAGAGTTACACATGGAATTAACAAACAGTCAAATAACACAATAGAAAGGTCTATGTACAGTGTGTGCAAATGAGGTGAGATAAGGGAGATAAAGGCAATAAACAGGCCATTGTGGTGAAATAATTACAATATAGCAATTAAACACTGGAGTGATAGATGTGTAGAAGATGAATGTGCAAGTAGAGATACTGGGGTGCAAAGGAACATAATCAATTAAAATACCAGTATGGAGATGAGGTAGTTGGATGGGCTGTTTACAGATGGGCTATTTACAGGTGCAGTGACAATATGGGGATGAGGTAGATAGATGGGCTGTTTACAGATGGGCTATGTACAGGTGCAGGGATCTGTAAAATGCTCTGACAGCTGGTGCTTAAAGCCAGTGAGGGAGGTAAATAAATACCAGTATGGGGATGAGGTAGTTGGATGGGCTATTTACAGATGGGCTATGTACAGGTGCAGGGATCTGTAAAATGCTCTGACAGCTGGTGCTTAAAGCCAGTGAGGGAGGTAAATAAATACCAGTATGGGGATGAGGTAGTTGGATGGGCTGTTTACAGATGGGCTATGTACAGGTGCAGGGATCTGTTAGTGAATCTGTGAATTAGTAAAACCACTTTTTCAGATGAAGGAAACCTACTTTAGTCATAACAGTCCACCTCAGCATCAAATCACCAACGCTCTCAGACAGACTGTATAAGCTCATAACCTCTTTATTATTTAGTAATATAGTCCAATCAACCTTATTAACCTCTCCCACAAAGAAAACTATCAACTGTGATCTCTGCTTAAAATGAGGAACCAGAGTCCTGATCTAAGGTGGAATGACTGCACCCCTAAAGGTCCTGAAGAGAACTCCCCTCCTCTCCCTCCTCTCCTCTCCTCTCCTCTCCTCTCCTCTCCTCTCCTCTCCTCTCCTCTCCTCTCCTCTCCTCTCCTCTCTCCTCCTCTCCTCTCTCTCTCTCCTCTCCTCTCCCCTCTCCCCTCCCCTCCTCTCCTCTCCTCTCCTCGCCACTCACCCAGAGAGAGAGTTCCTGATCTTCCTCCTGCTCGGCTCTCTGTCTGTCTGAGCGCTTATGATCAATTTTCTCCAGATATGAGAAGTTGCTCGCTCAGAGGAAGAGAGCAGTCAATCAATGCTACTGAAATAACCGTAGTCCATTAGGAGGTAACAGGAGCTGTGTCCTTCACAGTGACTCTCTCTGAGGCTGTGGCTCCATGACTCCAGTCTCTCCTCCTCCTAACAGGAGCTGTGTCCTTCACAGTGACTCTCTCTGAGGCTGTGGCTCCATGACTCCAGTCTCTCCTCCTCCTAACAGGAGCTGTGTCCTTCACAGTGACCCTCTCTGAGGCTGTGGCTCCATGACTCCAGTCTCTCCTCCTCCTCCTAACAGGAGCTGTGTCCTTCACAGTGACTCTCTCTGAGGCTGTATCTCCATGGCTCCAGTCTCTCCTCCTCCTCCTAACAGGAGCTGTGTCCTTCACAGTGACTCTCTCTGAGGCTGTGGATCCATGACTCCAGTCTCTCCTCCTCCTAACAGGAGCTGTGTCCTTCACAGTGACTCTCTCTGAGGCTGTATCTCCATGGCTCCAGTCTCTCCTTCCTCCTCCTAACAGGAGCTGTGTCCTTCACAGTGACTCTCTCTGAGGCTGTGGCTCCAGTCTCTCCTCCTCCTAACAGGAGCTGTGTCCTTCACAGTGACTCTCTCTGAGGCTGTATCTCCATGGCTCCAGTCTCTCCTCCTCCTCCTAACAGGAGCTGTGTCCTTCACAGTGACTCTCTCTGAGGCTGTATCTCCATGACACCAGTCTCTCCTCCTCCTAACAGGAGCTGTGTCCTTCACAGTGACTCTCTCTGAGGCTGTGGCCACATCCCTCTCCCCTCCTCTTGTCTCAGTCTCCACGGGGCTTTGAAGCCACATCCCTCTCCTCTCCTCTTGTCTCAGTCTCCAAGGGGCTTTGAAGCCACATCCCTCTCCTCTCCTCTTGTCTCAGTCTCCACGGGGCTTTGAAGCCACATCCATCTCCTCTCCTCTTGTCTCAGTCTCCACGGGGCTTTGAAGCCACATCCCTCTCCTCTCCTCTTGTCTCAGTCTCCACGGGGCTTTGAAGCCACATCCATCTCCTCTCCTCTTGTCTCAGTCTCCACGGGGCTTTGAAGCCACATCCCTCTCTCTCTCCTCTTGTCTCAGTCTCCACGGGGCTTTGAAGCCACATCCCTCTCCTCTCCTCTTGTCTCAGTCTCCACGGGGCTTTGAAGCCACATCCTCTCCTCTTGTCTCAGTCGCCACGGGCTTTGAAGCCACATCCCTCTCCTCTCCTCTTGTCTCAGTCTCCACGGGGCTTTGAAGCCACATCCTCTCCTCTCCTCTTGTCTCAGTCGCCACGGGGCTTTGAAGCCACATCCCTCTCCTCTCCTCTTGTCTCAGTCTCCACAGGGCTTTGAAACCACATCCCTCTCCTCTCCTCTTGTCTCAGTCTCCACGGGGCTTTGAAGCCACATCCCTCTCCCCTCCTCTTTTCTCAGTCTCCACGGGGCTTTGAAGCCACATCCCTCTCCTCTCCTCTTGTCTCAGTCTCCACGGGGCTTTGAAGCCACATCCCTCTCCCCTCCTCTTGTCTCAGTCTCCACGGGGCTTTGAAGCCACATCCATCTCCTCTCCTCTTGTCTCAGTCGCCACGGGGCTTTGAAGCCACATCCCTCTCCTCTCCTCTTGTCTCAGCCGCCACGGGGCTTTGAAGCCACATCCCTCTCCTCTCCTCTTGTCTCAGTCGCCACGGGGCTTTGAAGCCACATCCCTCTCCTCTCCTCTTGTCTCAGTCGCCACGGGGCTTTGAAGCCACATCCCTCCCCTCTCCTCTTGTCTCAGTCGCCACGGGGCTTTGAAGCCACATCCCTCTCCTCTCCTCTTGTCTCAGTCGCCACGGTGCCCTGCCTAAACAGCCGTGCTGCTGTGTGGAGCCTCTGTGTCCCTTAAAGACGTAATTGTATTAAAAGTCCCCCAATCTTTTTGAGGAGGAAAGACGATACCTCAAAGCTGCTTTTGTTTCTTGGGGGCCGAGCGGATAGGGAGCGGCCCCTGACAGGCCCCGGGCCCCCACCTGGTGTGCATGCCTCTCTCAACCACAGACTATTACACAAAACATCTGCTCTGGGGTCAGGAGCCATGTCATCTGGCTCAGGAATATTCTCTGTCTGTATCATCTTCACTTAAGCCCCTGTTCCCTCTGTTTGAAGTGTTGTAGCAGGAAGCCTGGTATTTAAAGAAGAAGCTAAGAGATACAGGACACAACATCACGCCACGTTAATGACTGCTGGATTATGATTACATTTCATCTCGTACAGTTAGTTAATTAACTCTAAAGGCAGAGTTACAGTATTTAACACATGTAGGTACACCAGTGTAGGTCATGTAAATAGGAAGTATACTGTACAAGACATCGTTTCAGAATTTACTGTACCCCCCCCAGCTAACACACAGTATACTGTACCCCCCAGCTAACACACAGTATACTGTACCCCCCCCCAGCTAACACACAGTATACTGTACCCCCCAGCTAACACACAGTATACTGTACCCCCCCCAGCTAACACACAGTATACTGTACCCCCAGCTAACACACAGTATACTGTACCCCCAGCTAACACACAGTATACTGTACCCCCAGCTAACACACAGTATACTGTACCCCCAGCTAACACACAGTATAATGTACCCCCAGGTAACACACAGTATACTGTACCCCCAGCTAACACACAGTATACTGTACCCCCAGCTAACACACAGTATACTGTACCCCCAGCTAACACACAGTATACTGTACCCCCAGCTAACACACAGTATACTGTACCCCCAGCTAACACACAGTATACTGCCCCCCCCAGCTAACACACAGTATACTGTACCCCCAGCTAACACACAGTATACTGTACCCCCCAGCTAACACACAGTATACTGTACCCCCAGCTAACACACAGTATACTGTACTTTCAGCTAACACACAGTATACTGTACCCCCAGCTAACACACAGTATACTGTACCCAGCTAACACACAGTATACTGTACCCAGCTAACACACAGTATACTGTACCCCCAGCTAACACACAGTATACTGTACCCCCAGCTAACACACAGTATACTGTACTCCCCAGCTAACACACAGTATACTGTACCCCCCAGCTAACACACAGTATACTGTACCCCCCCAGCTAACACACAGTATACTGTACCCCCAGCTAACACACAGTATACTGTACCCCCCCAGCTAACACACAGTATACTGTACCCCCAGCTAACACACAGTATACTGTACCCCCAGCTAACACACAGTATACTGTACCCCCAGCTAACACACAGTATACTGTACCCCCAGCTAACACACAGTATACTGTACCCCCCAGCTAACACACAGTATACTGTACCCCCCCCAGCTAACACACAGTATACTGTACAGTATACCCCCAGCTAACACACAGTATACTGTACCCCCCAGCTAACACACAGTATACTGTACCCCCAGCTAACACACAGTATACTGTACCCCCAGCTAACACACAGTATACTGTACCCCCAGCTAACACACAGTATACTGTACCCCCAGCTAACACACAGTATACTGTACCCCCAGCTAACACACAGTATACTGTACCCCCCCAGCTAACACACAGTATACTGTACCCCTCCCCAGCTAACACACAGTATACTGTACCCCCAGCTAACACACAGTATACTGTACCCCCAGCTAACACACAGTATACTGTACCCCCCAGCTAACACACAGTATACTGTACACCCCCAGCTAACACACAGTATACTGTACCCCCCCAGCTAACACACAGTATACTGTACCCCCCAGCTAACACACAGTATACTGTACCCCCAGCTAACACACAGTATACTGTACCCCCCAGCTAACACACAGTATACTGTACCCCCCAGCTAACACACAGTATACTGTACCCCCAGCTAACACACAGTATACTGTACCCCCAGCTAACACACAGTATACTGTACCCCCAGCTAACACACAGTATACTGTACCCCAGCTAACACACAGTATACTGTACCCCCAGCTAACACACAGTATACTGTACCCCCAGCTAACACACAGTATACTGTACCCCCAGCTAACACACAGTATACTGTACCCCCAGCTAACACACAGTATACTGTACCCCCAGCTAACACACAGTATACTGTACCCCCAGCTAACACACAGTATACTGTACCCCCAGCTAACACACAGTATACTGTACCCCCAGCTAACACACAGTATACTGTACCCCCCAGCTAACACACAGTATACTGTACCCCCCAGCTAACACACAGTATACTGTACCTCAGCTAACACACAGTATACTGTACCCCCAGCTAACACACAGTATACTGTACCCTCAGCTAACACACAGTATACTGTACCCCCAGCTAACACACAGTATACTGTACCAGCTAACACACAGTATACTAACACACAGTATACTGTACCCCCAGCTAACACACAGTATACTGTACCCCAGCTAACACACAGTATACTGTACCCCCCAGCTAACACACAGTATACTGTACCCCCAGCTAACACACAGTATACTGTACCCCTAGCTAACACACAGTATACTGTACCCCCAGCTAACACACAGTATACTGTACCCCCAGCTAACACACAGTATACTGTACCCCAGCTAACACACAGTATACTGTACCCCCAGCTAACACACAGTATACTGTACCCCCAGCTAACACACAGTATACTGTACCCCCAGCTAACACACAGTATACTGTACCCCCAGCTAACACACAGTATACTGTACCCCCCAGCTAACACACAGTATACTGTACCCCCAGCTAACACACAGTATACTGTACCCCCAGCTAACACACAGTATACTGTACCCCTCAGCTAACACACAGTATACTGTACCCCCAGCTAACACACAGTATACTGTACCCCCAGCTAACACACAGTATACTGTACCCCCAGCTAACACACAGTATACTGTACTTCCAGCTAACACACAGTATACTGTACCCCCCAGCTAACACACAGTATACTGTACCCCCAGCTAACACACAGTATACTGTACCCCCAGCTAACACACAGTATACTGTACCCCCAGCTAACACACAGTATACTGTACCCCCAGCTAACACACAGTATACTGTACCCCCCCAGCTAACACACAGTATACTGTACCCCCAGCTAACACACAGTATACTGTACCCCCCCAGCTAACACACAGTATACTGTACCCCCAGCTAACACACAGTATACTGTACCCCCCCAGCTAACACACAGTATACTGTACCCCCAGCTAACACACAGTATACTGTACCCCCAGCTAACACACAGTATACTGTACCCCCAGCTAACACACAGTATACTGTACCCCCAGCTAACACACAGTATACTGTACCCCCCCCCCAGCTAACACACAGTATACTGTACCCCCAGCTAACACACAGTATACTGTACCCCCAGCTAACACACAGTATACTGTACCCCCAGCTAACACACAGTATACTGTACCCCCAGCTAACACACAGTATACTGTACCCCCAGCTAACACACAGTATACTGTACCCCCAGCTAACACACAGTATACTGTACCCCCAGCTAACACACAGTATACTGTACCCCCAGCTAACACACAGTATACTGTACCCCCAGCTAACACACAGTATACTGTACCTCAGCCTAACACCCCCAGCTAACACACAGTATACTGTACCCCAGCTAACACACAGTATACTGTACCCCCCAGCTAACACACAGTATACTGTACCCCAGCTAACACACAGTATACTGTACCCCCAGCTAACACACAGTATACTGTACCCCCAGCTAACACACAGTATACTGTACCCCTAGCAGTATACTGTACCCCCAGCTAACACACAGTATACTGTACCCCCAGCTAACACACAGTATACTGTACCCCAGCTAACACACAGTATACTGTACCCCCAGCTAACACACAGTATACTGTACCCCCCAGCTAACACACAGTATACTGTACCCCCAGCTAACACACAGTATACTGTACCCCCAGCTAACACACAGTATACTGTACCCCCAGCTAACACACAGTATACTGTACCCCCAGCTAACACACAGTATACTGTACCCCCCAGCTAACACACAGTATACTGTACACAGCTAACACACAGTATACTGTACCCCCAGCTAACACACAGTATACTGTACCCCCAGCTAACACACAGTATACTGTACCCCCAGCTAACACACAGTATACTGTACCCCAGCTAACACACAGTATACTGTACCCCAGCTAACATACAGTATACTGTACCCAGCTAACATACAGTATACTGTACCCCCAGCTAACACACAGTATACTGTACCCCCAGCTAACACACAGTATACTGTACCCCCAGCTAACACACAGTATACTGTACCCCCAGCTAACACCAGTATACTGTAACTAGTTAACATACAGTATACTGTACCCCCCAGCTAACACACAGTATACTGTACCCCCAGCTAACACACAGTATACTGTACCCCCAGCTAACACACAGTATACTGTACCCCCCCAGCTAACACACAGTATACTGTACCCCCCCAGCTAACACACAGTGACCCCTCCTGACCCCTCCTGTCTCAGCCTCCAGTATTTATGCTGCATTAGTTTATGTGTCGGGGGGCTGGGGTCAGTTTGTTATATCTGGAGTACTTCTCCTGTCCTATTTGGTGTCCTGTGTGAATCTAAGTGTGCGTTCTCTAATTCTCTCCTTCTCTCTTTCTTTCTCTCTCTCTCTCGGAGGACCTGAGCCCTAGGACCATGCCCCAGGACTACCTGACATGATGACTCCTTGCTGTCCCCAGTCCACCTGGCCATGCTGCTGCTCCAGTTTCAACTGGCCTGGGCCCTAGGACCATGTCCCAGGACTACCTGACATGATGACTCCTTGCTGTCCCCAGTCCACCTGGCCATGCTGCTGCTCCAGTTTCAACTGGCCTGGGCCCTAGGACCATGTTCCAGGACTACCTGACATGATGACTCCTTGCTGTCCCCAGTCCACCTGGCCATGCTGCTGCTCCAGTTTCAACTGGCCTGGGCCCTAGGACCATGTCCCAGGACTACCTGACATGATGACTCCTTGCTGTCCCCAGTCCACCTGGCCATGCTGCTGCTCCAGTTTCAACTGGCCTGGGCCCTAGGACCATGTCCCAGGACTACCTGACATGATGACTCCTTGCTGTCCCCAGTCCACCTGGCCATGCTGCTGCTCCAGTTTCAACTGTTCTGCCTTACTATTATTCAACCATGCTGGTCATTTATGAACATTTGAACATCTTGGCCACGTTCTGTTATAATCTCCACCCGGCACAGCCAGAAGAGGACTGGCCACCCCACATATGCTCTCTCTAATTCTCTCTTTCTTTCTCTCTCTCTCGGAGGACCTGAGCCCTAGGACCGTGCCCCAGGACTACCTGACATGATGACTCCTTGCTGTCCCCAGTCCACCTGACTGTGCTGCTGCTCCAGTTTCAACTGTTCTGCCTTATTATTATTCGACCATGCTGGTCATTTATGAACATTTGAACATCTTGGTCATGTTCTGTTATAATCTCTACCCGGCACAGCCAGAAGAGGACTGGCCACCCCACATAGCCTGGTTCCTCTCTAGGTTTCTTCCTAGGTTTTGGCCTTTCTAGGGAGTTTTTCCTAGCCACCGTGCTTTTACACCTGCATTGTTTGCTGTTTGGGGTTTTAGTCTGGGTTTCTGTACAGCACTTTGAGATATCAGCTGATGTACGAAGGGCTATATAAATACATTTGATTTGATTTGATTTGATTTGATATACTGTACCCCCCCAGCTAACACACATTATACTGTACCCCCCCCAGCTAACACACAGTATACTGTACCCCCCAGCTAACATACAGTATACTGTACCCCCCAGCTAACACACAGTATACTGTACCCCCCCAGCTAACACACAGTATACTGTAACCCCAGCTAACACACAGTATACTGTACCCCCAGCTAACACACAGTATACTGTACCCCCAGCTAACACACAGTATACTGTACCCCCAGCTAACACACAGTATACTGTACCCCAGCTAACACACAGTATACTGTACCCCCAGCTAACACACAGTATACTGTACCCCCAGCTAACACACAGTATACTGTACCCCCAGCTAACACACAGTATACTGTACCCCCAGCTAACACACAGTATACTGTACCCCAGCTAACACACAGTATACTGTACCCCCAGCTAACACACAGTATACTGTACCCCCCCCAGCTAACACACAGTATACTGTACCCCCAGCTAACACACAGTATACTGTACCCCCAGCTAACACACAGTATACTGTACCCCCCAGCTAACACACAGTATACTGTACCCCCCCCCCCCAGCTAACACACAGTATACTGTACCCCCAGCTAACACACAGTATACTGTACCCCCAGCTAACACACAGTATACTGTACCCCCCCCCAGCTAACACACAGTATACAGTACCCCCAGCTAACACACAGTATACTGTACCCCCAGCTAACACACAGTATACTGTACCCCCAGCTAACACACAGTATACTGTACCCCCCAGCTAACACACAGTATACTGTACCCCCCAGCTAACACACAGTATACTGTACCCCCAGCTAACACACAGTATACTGTACCCCCCAGCTAACACACAGTATACTGTACCCCCCAGCTAACACACAGTATACTGTACCCCCAGCTAACACACAGTATACTGTACCCCCAGCTAACACACAGTATACTGTACCCCCCCAGCTAACACACAGTATACTGTACCCCCCAGCTAACACACAGTATACTGTACCCCCCTCAGCTAACACACAGTATACTGTACCCCCAGCTAACACACAGTATACTGTATAGCTAACACACAGTATACTGTACCCCCAGCTAACACACAGTATACTGTACCCCCAGCTAACACACAGTATACTGTACCCCAGCTAACACACAGTATACTGTACCCCCAGCTAACACACAGTATACTGTACCCCAGCTAACACACAGTATACTGTACCCCCAGCTAACACACAGTATACTGTACCCCCAGCTAACACACAGTATACTGTACCCCCAGCTAACACACAGTATACTGTACCCCAGCTAACACACAGTATACTGTACTTTCAGCTAACACACAGTATACTGTACCCCCCAGCTAACACACAGTATACTGTACCCCCAGCTAACACACAGTATACTGTACCCCCAGCTAACACACAGTATACTGTACCCCCAGCTAACACACAGTATACTGTACCCCCAGCTAACACACAGTATACTGTACCCCCCCAGCTAACACACAGTATACTGTAACCCCCAGCTAAGACACAGTGACCCCTCCTGACCCCTCCTGTCTCAGCCTCCAGTATTTATGCTGCATTAGTTTATGTGTCGGGGGCTAGGGTCAGTTTGTTATATCTGAGTACTTCTCCTGTCCTATTCGGTGTCCTGTGTGAATCTAAGTGTGCGTTCTCTAATTCTCTCCTTCTCTCTTTCTTTCTCTCTCTCGGAGGACCTGAGCCCTAGGACCATGCCCCAGGACTACCTGACATGATGACTCCTTGCTGTCCCCAGTCCACCTGGCCATGCTGCTGCTCCAGTTTCAACTGGCCTGGGCCCTAGGACCATGTCCCAGGACTACCTGACATGATGACTCCTTGCTGTCCCCAGTCCACCTGGCCGTGCTGCTGCTCCAGTTTCAACTGGCCTGGGCCCTAGGACCATGTCCCAGGACTACCTGACATGATGACTCCTTGCTGTCCCCAGTCCACCTGGCCGTGCTGCTGCTCCAGTTTCAACTGGCCTGGGCCCTAGGACCATGCCCCAGGACTACCTGACATGATGACTCCTTGCTGTCCCCAGTCCACCTGGCCATGCTGCTGCTCCAGTTTCAACTGGCCTGGGCCCTAGGACCATGTCCCAGGACTACCTGACATGATGACTCCTTGCTGTCCCCAGTCCACCTGGCCATGCTGCTGCTCCAGTTTCAACTGGCCTGGGCCCTAGGACCATGTCCCAGGACTACCTGGGAGCAGCAGTATACTACTACACACAGTATACTGTACCCCCCCCCCAGCTAACACTCTACTATCCTGAACACACAGTATACTGCCCCCCCAGCTAACACTCTACTATCCTGAACACACAGTATACTGTACCCCCCAGCTAACACACAGTATACTGTACCCCCCAGCTAACACACAGTATACTGTACCCCCAGCTAACACACAGTATACTGTACCCCAGCTAACACACAGTATACTGTACCCCCAGCTAACACTCTACTATCCTGAACACACAGTATACTGTACCCCCAGCTAACACACAGTATACTGTACCCCAGCTAACACACAGTATACTGTACCCCCAGCTAACACACAGTATACTGTACCCCCAGCTAACACACAGTATACTGTACCACACCAGCTAACACACAGTATACTGTACCCCAGCTAACACACAGTATACTGTACCCCCAGCTAACACACAGTATACTGTACCCCCAGCTAACACACAGTATACTGTACCCCCAGCTAACACACAGTATACTGTACCCCCAGCTAACACACAGTATACTGTTCAGCTAACACACAGTATACTGTACTCCCCAGCTAACACACAGTATACTGTACCCCCAGCTAACACACAGTATACTGTACCCCCCAGCTAACACACAGTATACTGTACCCCAGCTAACACACAGTATACTGTAAGCTAACACAGTATACTGTACTTCAGCTAACACACAGTATACTGTACCCAGCTAACACACAGTATACTGTACCCCCCAGCTAACACACAGTATACTGTACCCCCCAGCTAACACACAGTATACTGTACCCCCCCAGCTAACACTCTACTATCCTGAACACACAGTCTACTGTGTGTAGTGTGTAGTGTGTGTAGTGTGTGTTTAGTGTCTGGTGTGTGTAGTGTGTGTGTAGTGTGTAGTGTGTGGTTTGTGTAGTGTGTAGTGTGTGTAGTGTGTGTTTAGTGTGTGTAGTGTGTGGTTTGTGTAGTGTGTAGTGTGTGTAGTGTGTAGTGTGTGTAGTGTGTAGTGTGTGTTTAGTGTGTGTAGTGTGTGTAGTTTGTGGTTTGTGTAGTGTGTGGTTTGTGGTTTGTGTAGTGTGTGGTTTGTGTAGTGTGTGTAGTGTGTAGTGTGTGTGTGTAGTGTGTAGTTTGTGGTTTGTGTAGTGTGTGGTTTGTGTAGTGTGTAGTGTGTGTAGTGTGTGTAGTGTGTGTAGTGTGTGTTTTAGTGTGTGTAGTGTGTGTTTAGTGTGTGTAGTGTGGTTGTGTAGTGTGTAGTGTGTGTAGTGTGTAGTGTGTGTGTGGTGTGTGTTGCTGTCATGTGCTATTAGGGCTGTAAGGCGTGGAAGCTTCCATCCCTCTGTCCACTTCTGTCCATCCCTCTGCCCACTTCTGTCCATCCTCTGCCCACTTCTGTCTAGTCCATCCCTCTGCCCACTTCTGTCCATCCTCTGCCCACTTCTGTCTAGTCCATCCCTCTGCCCACTTCTGTCTAATCCATCCCTCTGCCCACTTCTGTCCATCCCTCTGCCCACTTCTGTCTAGTCCATCCCTCTGTCCAATTCTGTCCATCCCTCTGCCCACTTCTGTCCATCCCTCTGCTCACTTCTGTCCATCCCTCTGCCCACTTCTGTCCATCCCTCTGCCCACTTCTGTCTAATCCATCCCTCTGCTCACTTCTGTCCATACCTCTGCCCACTTCTGTCTAATCCATCCCTCTGCCCACTTCTGTCCATCCCTCTGCCCACTGCTGTCTATTCCATCCCTCTGCCCACTTCTGTCCATCCCTCTGCCCACTTCTGTCTAGTCCATCCCTCTGTCCACTTCTGTCCATCCCTCCGCCCACTTCTGTCCATCCCTCTGCCCACTTCTGTCTAATCCATCCCTCTGCCCACTTCTGTCTAATCCATCCCTCTGTCCACTTCTGTCCATCCCTCTGTCCACTTCTGTCTAGTCCATCCCTCTGCCCACTTCTGTCCATCCCTCTGCCCACTTCTGTCCATCCCTCTGCCCACTTCTGTCTAATCCATCCCTCTGCTCACTTCTGTCCATACCTCTGCCCACTTCTGTCTAATCCATCCCTCTGCCCACTTCTGTCCATCCCTCTGCCCACTTCTGTCCATCCCTCTGTCCACTTCTGTCCATCCCTCTGTCCACTTCTGTCCCCCCCTCTTCCCACTTCTGTCCATCCCTCTGTCCACTTCTGTCTATCCCTCTGTCCACTTCTGTCCATCCCTCTGCCCACTTCTGTCCATCCCTCTGCCCACTTCTGTCCATCCCTCTGCCCACTTCTGTCTAGTCCATCCCTCTGCCCACTTCTGTCCATCCCTCTGCCCACTTCTGTCTATCCCTCTGTCCACTTCTGTCCATCCCTCTGTCCACTTCTGTCCATCCCTCTGCCCACTTCAGTCTATCCCTCTGCCCACTTCTGTCTAGTCCATCCCTCTGTCCACTTCTGTCCATCCCTCTGTCCACTTCTGTCTAGTCCATCCTCTGCCCACTTCTGTCTAGTCCATCCCCTCTGCCCACTTCTGTCCATCCCTCTGCCCACTTCTGTCCATCCCTCTGTCCACTTCTGTCCATCCCTCTGCCAACTTCTGTCCATCCCTCTGCCCACTTCTCTCCATCTCTCTGCCCACTTCTGTCGATCCCTCTGCCCACTTCTGTTTAGTCCATCCCTCTGCCCACTTCTGTCCATCCCTCTGCCCACTTCTGTCTAGTCCATCCCTCTGCCCACTTCTGTCCATCCCTCTGCCCACTTCTCTCCATCTCTCTGCCCACTTCTGTCCATCCCTCTGCCCACTTCTGTCCATCCCTCTGCCCACTTCTGTCTAGTCCATCCCTCTGCCCACTTCTGTCCATCCCTCTGCCCACTTCTCTCCATCTCTCTGCCCACTTCTGTCCATCCCTCTGCCCACTTCTCTCCATCTCTCTGCCCACTTCTGTCCATCCCTCTGCCCACTTCTGTCGATCCCTCTGCCCACTTCTGTCTAGTCCATCCCTCTGCCCACTTCTCTCCATCTCTCTGCCCACTTCTGTCCATCCCTCTGCCCACTTCTGTCGATCCCTCTGCCCACTTCTGTCTAGTCCATCCCTCTGCCCACTTCTGTCCATGCCTCTGCCCACTTCTGTTTAGTCCATCCCTCTGCCCACTTCTGTCTAGTCCATCCCTCTGCCCACTTCTGTCTAGTCCATCCCTCTGCCCACTTCTGTCCATCCCTCTGCCCACTTCTCTCCATCCCTCTGCCCACTTCTCTCCATCCCTCTGACCACTTCTGTCTAGTCCATCCCTCTACCCACTTCTCTCCATCCCTCTGCCCACTTCTGTCCATCCCTCTGCCCACTTATGTCTATCCCTCTGCCCACTTCTGTTTAGTCCATCCCTCTGCCCACTTCTGTCCATCCCTCTGCCCACTTCTGTCCATCCCTCTGTCCACTTCTGTCCATCCCTCTGGCCACTTCTGTCCATCCCTCTGCCCACTTCTGTCCATCCCTCTACCCACTTCTCTCCATCCCTCTGCCCACTTCTGTCCATCCCTCTGTCCACTTCTGTCCATCCCTCTACCCACTTCTCTCCATCCCTCTGCCCACTTCTGTCCATCCCTCTGTCCACTTCTGTCCATCCCTCTGCCCACTTCTGTCCATCCCTCTACCCACTTCTGTCCATCCCTCTGCCCACTTCTGTCCATCCCTCTGTCCACTTCTGTCCATCCCTCTGTCCACTTCTGTCCATCCCTCTGTCCACTTCTGTCCATCCCTCTGTCCACTTCTGTCCATCCCTCTACCCACTTCTCTCCATCCCTCTGCCCACTTCTGTCCATCCCTCTGTCCACTTCTGTCCATCCCTCTACCCACTTCTCTCCATCCCTCTGTCCACTTCTGTCCATCCCTCTGTCCACTTCTGTCTAGTCAATTTGTGAAGCGCTGATTGCCACACACACAGCTGATTGGCTCTGAGGAGCGTCCCTGCAGGTGAAGGGGACACATTACATCACTCTGAAATAGACGCTCTGACACATTTCTGCCAGAACCGCAGGTGTGTGATTGACTCATCTGCCTGGTGAACCATTGTGAACCACTATGAATCCCTCGGGAATCACAACGAACCGCTACAAACCTCTATAAACTACTATGATGATTTACAGTGGTGTTGTACTAGCGCCTGCTGTGTCTGAAGCCCAGTTTGTAAAGCATGCAGCCTGAAACCCCCAGGATAGTGGGTTTGATTCCCGGGACCAGCCATAAGTGAAAAGCACGCATGACTGTAAGTGGCTTTGGATAAATGTATTGTTGTATAAAATCTCTCTGGTCCTCTGATGATCCCTCACAACACCTGTAGATAGTCATCACCTAGTCCTCAGGACCCCTCGGTGCATGTTGAAACCTTTCCTCAGAAACTCCTGTTTCTAGCCGTGTGATGTTGTTTCCTCAGGACCCCTCGGTGCATGTTGAAACCTTTCCTCAGAAACTCCTGTTTCTAGCCGTGTGATGTTGTGTCCTCAGGACCCCTCGGTGCATGTTGAAACCTTTCCTCAGAAACTCCTGTTTCTAGCCGTGTGGTGTTGTGTCCTCAGGACCCCTCGGTGCATGTTGAAACCTTTCCTCAGAAACTCCTGTTTCTAGCCGTGTGATGTTGTGTCCTCAGGACCCCTCGGTGCATGTTGAAACCTTTCCTCAGAAACTCCTGTTTCTAGCCGTGTGATGTTGTGTCCTCAGGACCCCTCGGTGCATGTTGAAACCTTTCCTCAGAAACTCCTGTTTCTAGCCGTGTGATGTTGTGTCCTCAGGACCCCTCGGTGCATGTTGAAACCTTTCCTCAGAAACTCCTGTTTCTAGCCGTGTGATGTTGTGTCCTCAGGACCCCTCGGTGCAAGTTGAAACCTTTCCTCAGAAACTCCTGTTTCTAGCCGTGTGATGTTGTGTCCTCAGGACCCCTCGGTGAAACCTTCTCAGAAACTCCTGTTGAAACCTTTCCTCAGAAACTCCTGTTTCTAGCCGTGTGATGTTGTGTCCTCAGGACCCCTCGGTGCACGTTGAAACCTTTCCTCAGAAACTCCTGTTTCTAGCCGTGTGATGTTGTGTCCTCAGGACCCCTCGGTGCACGTTGAAACCTTTCCTCAGAAACTCCTGTTTCTAGCCGTGTGATGTTGTGTCCTCAGGACCCCTCGGTGCATGTTGAAACCTTTCCTCAGAAACTCCTGTTTCTAGCCTTGTGCATGTTGTCAGAAACTCCTGTTTCAGGATGTTGTTTCCTCCCTCGGTGCATGTTGAAACCTTTCCTCAGAAACTCCTGTTTCTAGCCGTGTGATGTTGTGTCCTCAGGACCCCTCGGTGCATGTTGAAACCTTTCCTCAGAAACTCCTGTTTCTAGCCGTGTGATGTTGTGTCCTCAGGACCCTCGGTGCATGTTGAAACCTTTCCTCAGAAACTCCTGTTTCTAGCCGTGTGATGTTGTGTCCTCAGGACCCCTCGGTGCATGTTGAAACCTTTCTCAGAAACTCCTGTTTCTAGCCGTGTGATGTTGTGTCCTCAGGACCCCTCGGTGCATGTTGAAACCTTTCCTCAGAAACTCCTGTTTCTAGCCGTGTGTGTTGTGTCCTCAGGACCCCTCGGTGCATGTTGAAACCTTTCCTCAGAAACTCCTGTTTCTAGCCGTGTGATGTTGTGTCCTCAGGACCCCTCGGTGCATGTTGAAACCTTTCCTCAGAAACTCCTGTTTCTAGCCGTGTGATGTTGTGTCCTCAGGACCCTCGGTGCATGTTGAAACCTTTCCTCAGAAACTCCTGTTTCTAGCCGTGTGATGTTGTGTCTCAGGACCCCTCGGTGCATGTTGAAACCTTTCCTCAGAAACTCCTGTTTCTAGCCGTGTAATGTTGTCCTTCAGGACCCCTCGGTGCATGTTGAAACCTTTCCTCAGAAACTCCTGTTTCAGCCGTGTGATGTTGTGTCCTCAGGACCCCTCGGTGCATGTTGAAACCTTTCCTCAGAAACTCCTGTTTCTAGCCGTGTGATGTTGTGTCCTCAGGACCCCTCGGTGCATGTTGAAACCTTTCCTCAGAAACTCCTGTTTCTAGCCGTGTGATGTTGTGTCCTCAGGACCCTCGGTGCATGTTGAAACCTTTCCTCAGAAACTCCTGTTTCTAGCCGTGTGATGTTGTGTCCTCAGGACCCCTCGGTGCATGTTGAAACCTTTCCTCAGAAACTCCTGTTTCTAGCCGTGTGATGTTGTTTCCTCAGGACCCCTCGGTGCATGTTGAAACCTTTCCTCAGAAACTCCTGTTTCTAGCCGTGTGATGTTGTTTCCTCAGGACCCCTCGGTGCATGTTGAAACCTTTCCTCAGAAACTCCTGATCGTGCCGTGTGTTTAGCCCGGCTCGTTTCTAGCTGTGTGACAGCATGTTGGACGGTTGTTTCCTTCCATTTACGTCGTGTAACTCCTTTAGCTTTTCAAAACACAAGATGTTTTCATGGTGCTAGGAGCAACAACGTTATAAGATCACCCATTACCTTCTTACCCTCTGAACCCCAGGCCTCGTACATCACATATTGTCAAGGAAAAGCAGCAATATCACTACTGCCAGCACCAGTGAAGCTGTTCGGCCCGACTACTTGGCCGAAGCAATACCATAGCAGTGTTGAGGGCTACCTTTTAAACGGGGAGACTTTATCCAAACTGTCATCAAGAGATGTCACTTAACAACAATACCCTTCCATTGGTTCAGCTGAAGCTCACATATACTGTATATATATTGGAGCCAACATATCTGATCTAACATGGATGCTCTGGGCCATCAACACAATACTAGCCAGATGCTTTGTCAAAAAAATGTCTCAGCCACAAGGAAGGAACTTGAATATAAAATAAAGACAGTCTACTGTATATTACTCAGAAATCAGACAGTGTGTTTGTCATTTCTGATCGGATTGAGCCCAGATATAACAATATTAAGGCTATTATCAATGCTATGTTGCCTTTGGCCATCGGCCAAATGTGGCCCACAAATCAAGGGCTGATTTAATAAACGCATTGGGCCGAGCCGTTAAGACAGGAGTGGAGAAAACAAGGGGTCAGGTAAATGGGTTTAAACACAGAAACACACTGGCTGGACTTTAAAATAACAACAATAAATGGGATTATACTGTAGTTCATCTGTTTTGTCTTGTTTTTATGAACAACTATCATCTATAAACGGCCATTTTTAAACTGTGTACATGTAGCATAGACCAACTGTCTCTTGATGAACGGTCCCTCTGGCACACTGGAAGCTAGCTTCAACTGTACATTCTGCTAACAGCTAGCTTCAACTGTACATTCTGCTAACAGCTAGCTTCAACTGTACATTCTGCTAACAGCTAGCTTCAACTGTACATTCTGCTAACAGCTAGCTTCAACTGTACATTCTGCTAACAGCTAGTTTCAACTGTACATTCTGCTAACAGTTAGCTTCAACTGTACATTCTGCTAACAGTTAGCTTCATTCTGCTAACAGTTAGCTTCAACTGTACATTCTGCTAACAGCTAGCTTCAACTGTACATTCTGCTAACAGCTAGCTTCAACTGTACATTCTGCTAACAGCTAGTATAAACTGTACATTCTGCTAACAGCTAGCTTCAACTGTACATTCTGCTAACAGCTAGCTTCAACTGTACATTCTGCTAACAGCTAGCTTCAACTGTACATTCTGCTAACAGCTAGCTTCAACTGTACATTCTGCTAACAGTTAGCTTCAACTGTACATTCTGCTAACAGCTAGCTTCAACTGTACATTCTGCTAACAGTTAGCTTCAACTGTACATTCTGCTAACAGCTAGCTTCAACTGTACATTCTGCTAACAGTTAGCTTCAACTGTACATTCTGCTAACAGTTAGCTTCAACTGTACATTCTGCTAACAGCTAGCTTCAACTGTACATTCTGCTAACAGCTAGCTTCAACTGTACATTCTGCTAACAGCTAGCTTCAACTGTACATTCTGCTAACAGCTAGCTTCAACTGTACATTCTCCTAACAGCTAGCTTCAACTGTACATTCTGCTAACAGCTAGCTTCAACTGTACATTCTGCTAACAGCTAGCTTCAACTGTACATTCTGCTAACAGGTAGCTTCAACTGTACATTCTGCTAACAGGTAGCTTCAACTGTACATTCTGCTAACAGCTAGCTTCAACTGTACATTCTGCTAACAGCTAGCTTCAACTGTACATTCTCCTAACAGCTAGCTTCAACTGTACATTCTGCTAACAGCTAGCTTCAACTGTACATTCTGCTAACAGCTAGCTTCATTCTGCTAACTGCTTCATTCTGCTAACAGTTAGCTTCAACTGTACATTCTGCTAACAGCTAGCTTCAACTGTACATTCTGCTAACAGTTAGCTTCAACTGTACATTCTGCTAACAGTTAGCTTCATTCTGCTAACAGTTAGCTTCAACTGTACATTCTGCTAACAGCTAGCTTCAACTGTACATTCTGCTAACAGTTAGCTTCAACTGTACATTCTGCTAACAGTTAGCTTCAACTGTACATTCTGCTAACAGTTAGCTTCAACTGTACATTCTGCTAACAGTTTCAACTGTACTCTGCTAACAGTTAGCTACATTCTGCTAACAGCTAGCTTCAACTGTACATTCTGCTAACAGCTAGCTTCAACTGTACATTCTGCTAACAGTTAGCTTCAACTGTACATTCTGCTAACAGTTAGCTTCAACTGTACATTCTGCTAACAGTTAGCTTCAACTGTACATTCTGCTAACAGCTAGCTTCAACTGTACATTCTGCTAACAGCTAGCTTCAACTGTACATTCTGCTAACAGCTAGCTTCAACTGTACATTCTGCTAACAGTTAGCTTCAACTGTACATTCTGCTAACAGTTAGCTTCAATCACATTCTGCTAACAGTTAGCTTCATTCTGCTAACAGTTAGCTTCAACTGTACATTCTGCTAACAGCTAGCTTCAACTGTACATTCTGCTAACAGTTAGCTTCAACTGTACATTCTGCTAACAGCTAGCTTCAACTGTACATTCTTAAGCTAGCTTCAACTGTACATTCTTAACAGTTAGCTTCAACTGTACATTCCTGCTAACAGGCTTCATTCTTCTAACAGTTAGCTTCAACTGTACATTCTGCTAACAGCTAGCTTCAACTGTACATTCTGCTAACAGTTAGCTTCAACTGTACATTCTGCTAGCTTCCAACTGTACATTCTGCTAACAGTTAGCTTCAACTGTACATTCTGCTAACAGCTGCACACTGTACATTCTGCTAACAGCTAGCTTCAAGTACATTCTGCTAACAAGCTTCAACTGTACATTCTGCTAACAGCTAGCTTCAACTGTACATTCTGCTAACAGCTAGCTTCAACTGTACATTCTGCTAACAGCTGATTCTGAGCTAACAGTTAGCTTCAACTGTACATTCTGCTAACAGTTAGAGCTAACAGTTAGCTTCCAACTGTACATTCTGCTAACAGTTAGCTTCAACTGTACATTCTGCTAGCTAGCTTCAACTGTACATTCTGCTGAGAGCTCAACTGTACATTCTGCTAACAACTCAACTGTACATTCTGCTAACAGTTAGCTCAACTGTCATTCTGCTAACAGTTAGCTTCAACTGTACATTCTGCTAGCAGCTAGCATCAACTATACATTCTGCTAACAGCTAGCATCAACTATACATTCTGCTAACAGTTAGCTTCAACTGTACATTCTGCTACAAGCTTCAACTGTACATTCTGCTAACAGAGAGCTCATTCTGTGAACAGTTAAACTGTACATTCTGCTAACAGCTAGCATCAACTATACATTCTGCTAACAGTTAGCTTCAACTGTACATTCTGCTAACAGCTAGTATAAACTGTACATTCTGCTGAACAGCTAGCTTCAACTGTACATTCTGCTAACAGCTAGCTTCAACTGTACATTCTGCTAACAGTTAGCTTCAACTGTACATTCTGCTAACAGTTAGCTTCATTCTGCTAACAGAGCTAGTATCAACTGTACATTCTGCTGAGAGCTAGCATCAACTATACATTCTGATAACAGCTAGTATAAACTATACATTCTGCTAACAGCTAGTATAAACTATACATTCTGCTGAGAGCTAGTATAAACTATACATTCTGCTAACAGCTAGCATAAACTGTACATTCTGCTGAGAGCTAGTATAAACTATACATTCTGCTGAGAGCTAGTATAAACTGTACATTCTGCTGAGAGCTAGCATCAACTATACATTCTGATAACAGCTAGCTTCAACTGTACATTCTGCTAACAGCTAGCTTCAACTGTACATTCTGCTGAGAGCTAGTATAAACTGTACATTCTGCTGAGAGCTAGCATCAACTATACATTCTGCTAACAGCTAGCTTCAACTGTACATTCTGCTAACAGCTAGTATAAACTGTACATTCTGCTGAGAGCTAGTATAAACTATACATTCTGCTGAGAGCTAGTATAAACTATACATTCTGCTGAGAGCTAGTATAAACTATACATTCTGCTGAGAGAAAACATAAACTGTACATTCTGTATAAACTGTACATTCTGCTGAGAGCTAGTATAAACTATACATTCTGCTGAGAGCTAGCATCAACTATACATTCTGCTGAGAGCTAGTATAAACTATATACATTCTGCTGAGAGCTAGTATAAATATACATTCTGCTGAGAGCTAGTATAAACTGTACATTCAGTAGTATAAACTATACATTCTGCCAAGAGCTAGCATCAACTATACATTCTGCTAACTGCTAAACTGTACATTGGATTAGATTGCCTAGTTGGTTATTACTGCATTTTGAACTAGAGGCTTCGGCATTTCGCTACACTGCGTAACATCTGCTAACTGGTCTTTGACCGATAAGTAAAATTGGATTTGGTTGAAAGAAAAATTCTTCAGCTATACGTTCTGCTATTAACTAAACTTTAACTGCACATTCTAAGTAACATTCAGAGCTGTAAGCTACATTCTTATACTTGGCTACTGTGGCACTGAGTGCGTTCTTTAAACAGGCTTGGCTGACGTGGTTCTGTGACCGGAGATGAGCTGCTGCAGTACGTTCTGCTAGCCGAATTCAAGCTGCTGTACGTTCTGCTCAATAGGACTAGGCTACTGTGCATTCTGCTAGCCAGGCTGAGCTGCTGCTGTGCGTTCTTCAACCAGGGCTAAGCTACTGCTACTGTACATTCTGCTAACCAGGAAAGCTAGCTTCTACTGTACATTCTGCTAACCAGGAAAGCTAGCTTCTACTGTACATTCTGCTAACCAGGAAAGCTAGCTTCTACTGTACATTCTGCTAACCAGGAAAGCTAGCTTTAGCGGTTCAGAGGCAGCAGTTCCTTCAGTCTCAGGGCAGTGGATCAGGCCCATAGTGTTGTTGTTAAAGTACTATCTCTGCTGCTGTGACCCCGTTCTCTACCTAACACAGTGCTAGGATGTTTACTGAGCTGGCTGCCTTTGAAAATGACATGCCTTGCCTTATTAGAGCTTGTTTGTCCCTTAACTTTAAATTCCATCAAATGACATGGGAGTTGATGCTTTCACATCAGTCAGACAGACATGAAAGAACACCACTAATTACTGCAAACTGAGTCTTGATTGTTGCTATCAAAGTTAGGACTATTTCGTATAAAAAGCAAAACATATATATATTCTGCGTGTGAAATATCATCCCTGTGGACGTTATTTAGTATTTGTGTTGAATCTGTGTGAATGTATTCATTAAGCAGTGTGAAACCTTGCTAAATTAATGAGTACATGTGATTGATGTATTCTTTCAGAACAGGCTTGTATAATGGTCACATAATGTAGACCATGTTTACTACTGTCGTTGAATTGAATTGATAAATTTAAAAAACCTATTTGACTCGGATTGCAATCTCTTTCACATGGAGGAAAGACTTCTCTCATATACCTGATTGAGTCAAATAATCAACCTGAGATATTAACCAGACGATGATTATGTAGATGGAGAATCCCTCACAACTCTCATCCTCAGTGATGCCAGACAAACAACCAATCACAACTCTCATCCTCAATGATGCCAGACAAACAACCAATCACAACTCTCATCCTCAGTGATGCCAGACAAACAACCAATCACAACTCTCATCCTCAGTGATGCCAGACAAACAACCAATCACAATCTCGTCCCATCCTCAGTGATGCCAGACAAACAACCAATCACAACTCTCATCCTCAGTGATGCCAGACAAACAGCCAATCTAGCTCATCATCAATGGTGCCCGGACAAACAACCATTCCACCAGCTCTCATCCTCAGTGATGCTAAACAAACAACCAATCACAACTCTCATCCTCAGTGATGCCAGACAAACAACCAATCACAATCTCGTCCCATGACCAGACAAACAACCAATCACAACTCTCATCCTCAGTGATGCCAGACAAACAACCAATCACAACTCTCATCCTCAGTGATGCCAGACAAACAACCAATCACAACTCTCATCCTCAGTGATGCCAGACAAACAACCAATCACAACTCTCATCCTCAG
>NW_027040377.1:47604-92604 GCF_034236695.1 Oncorhynchus nerka
TATAAAGACAGCTACCTAACAACTATAGTCCTGGATCCTATATAAAGACAGCTACCTAACAACTATAGTCTTCTCCCTATATAAAGACAGCTACCTAACCTAGTCTTCCCTATAAAGACAGCTACCTAACAACTATAGTCTATATAAAAGACAGCTACCTAACCTATAGTCCTATATAAAGACAGCTACCTAACAACTATAGTCCTGATCCTATATAAAGACAGCTACCTAACAACTATAGTCCTGACAGCTACCTTAACAACTATAGTCTTCCTATATAAAGACAGCTACCTAACAACTATAGTCCTGGATCCTATATAAAAAGACAACTATAGTCCTACACTATATAAAGACAGCTACCTAACAACTATAGTCCTGACTATGGTGAAGACAGTCCTAAAGACAGCTACTATATAATCCTATATAAAGACAGCTACCTAACAACTATAGTCCTCCCTATATAAAGACAGCTACCTAACAACTATAGTCCTGACACTATATAAAGACAGCTACCTAACAACTATAGTCCTCACTATATAAAGACAGCTACCTAACAACTTCCCATATAGTCCTGGACACTATATAAAGACAGCTACCTAACAACTAGTCTTGTCCTAAAGGACCTAACAACTAGTCCTATAATAAAGACAGCTACCTAACAACTATAGTCCTGATCCTATATAAAGACAGCTACCCAACAACTACAGTCCCGACCCTATATAAAGACAGCTACCTAACAACTATAGTCTTCTCCTATATAAAGACAGCTACCTAACAACTATAGTCCTGATCCTAAAGACAGCTAACTAACAACTATAGTCCTGACACCATATAAAGACAGCTACCCAACAACTATAGTCCTGATCCTATATAAAGACAGCTACCTAACAACTATAGTCCTAAAGACAGCTACCTAACAACTATAGTCCTGGATCCTATATAAAGACAGTTACCTAACAACTATAGTCCTGACACTATATAAAGACAGCTACCTAAGTCTTCTCCCAATAGACAGCTAGCTGACAACTATAGTCCTGGACACTATATAAAGACAGCTACCTAACAACTATAGTCCTGACACTATATAAAGACAGCTACCTAACAACTATAGTCTTCTCCCTATATAAAGACAGCTACCTAACAACTATAGTCCTGATCCTATATAAAGACAGCAACCTAACAACTATAGTCCTGACACTATATAAAGACAGCTACCTAACAACTATAGTCTTCCCTATATAAAAAGACTAGTCTTCTCCCTATATAAAGACAGCTACCTAACAACTATAGTCCTGATCACTATATAAAGACAGCTACCTAACAACTATAATCCCATATATAGACAACTAACAACTATAGTCCGGACACTATATAAAGACAGCTACCTAACAACTAAGTCCTGACTATAAAGACAGTCTTCCTCACTATATAAAGACAGCTACCTAACAACTATAGTCCTGGACACTATATAAAGACAGCTACCTAACAACTATAGTCCTGGATCCTAAAGACAGCTACCTAACAACTATAGTCCTGACAAAAAAGACAGCTACCTAACAACTATAGTCCTGACACTATATAAAGACAGCTACCTAACAACTATAGTCCTGGACACTATATAAAGACAGCTACCTAACGACTATAGTCTTCCCCTATAAAGACAGCTACCTAAACAACCATAGTCCTGACCCTATATAAAGACAGCTACCTAACGACTATAGTCCTCCACTATATAAAGACATCTACCTAACAACTATAGTCCTGACACTATATAAAGACAGCTACCTAACAACTATAGTCCTGACACTATTTAAAGACAGCTACCTAACAACTATAGTCTTCCCTATTTAAAGACAGCTACCTAACAACTATAGTCTTCTCCTATTTAAAGACAGCTACCTAACGAATATAGTGCTGACCCTAATTAAAAAATCATATAAAGTCACCCTGACCTCAGCTGTCTCCAGCCAGCAGCTCATTACCTGCTGCAGCTCAGATCTCCCCATCACCCACTTCCTGCTCTGAATATTAAGAATAGATATTGACACGTTGTGAGGGGCTGAAGGAGCTGTGAATGGCAGAGCTGAATGCTTGTCCATCATCTTTCACTGGTTACAGGTGGTCAGGTGGTCTCATCTCCTCCACATATATCTGCTGTGTGACAGCAGTCTGCAATTTGCATGTTGACAGACAACAAACGGGCCTGTGCATGTCAAACTAGGTGGTGATGCGTGACAGTTTGAACACAATGCTGTCTCCTCCTAGCCTGACCTCGACCCGCCTAATGTCTCCGCCACAATCACAGTGAAGATGGAGAAATCAGCCTGCCCTTTCTCCACAATGCATCTGATACCAATACCATTATTATGGTATCCCTCTCCTCTTCTTCTTCTCTCTTCTCTCTCTCTCTTCTCTTTCTCTCTCTTCTCTCTCTCTTCTCCTCTCTTCTCTCTCTCTCTCTCTCCTTCTTTCTCTCTCTCTCTTCTCTCTTCTCCCTTCTCTCTCCTCTCTCCTCTCTCTCTCTCTCCTCTCTCTTCCTCTTCTCTCTCTCTCTCTCTCTCTTCTCCCTCTCTTCTCTCTCTTCTCTCCTCTCTCTCCTCTCTCTCTTCTCTCCTCCCCTCTTCTCTCTCCTCTTCTCTCTTCCTCTCTTCTCTCTTTCCTCTCTCCTCTCTCTCCTCTCTCACCTCTCTTTCTCTCTCTCTCTCCTTCCTCTCTCTTCCCTCTCTCTTTTCTCTTCTCCTCTCTCTCTTTTCTCTCTCTCTCTCCTCTCTTTTCTCTTTCCTCTCTCCTCTCTCTGGTACTCCATCTTAGAGTGGCTTGTCTTGGTCTGTCAATCCCAGAGGCCTTTAGGTCGTTTTAGGACAAAGATAATGAGTTCGAAGGAATTGTTGTGAATCTCTTGTTGTGGCCACATGGATGAATGCATTGACGCTTGCTGACACTCTCTCTCTCTCTCTCTGCCAGGACAGCCTCTCTTTCTCTCTCTCTCTCTCTCTCTCTCCTCTCTCTTGTTGTGGCTACATGGATGAATGCATTGACGCTTGCTGACACTTGATGCATTGACAATAATGGTGATTATTTTTGAATGTTTTGACCGGGAAACCATTTTGACCGATGTTCTAATATTAAAGTGAAAGCTAATCTTTAATGAGTCATTTAACAGTCTGATAGTGTAGGAAGACTATCACAGGAAAGAGGCTTTGTTCAGCTTTAAAAGCAACATCTACCAAAGGGATATAATCTTCCTGTTATAACACATGGATAATGAAGCCGTTTATCTCCGCCTCATCACCTGATCGTCACTGTGATGAAACAGCGACACTAATTACCTGTTAACACCTGAACACTTCCCCCTGGTGCAGCTTACGGCTGCAGGAACACTTCCCTGTTACTTCCTGGTTCAGCTCCCGACAGAGGTCAAACTCACTCTGAAATATGAAGAGGGTACTTTTATATTACAACCTCATCAAATTGTCTCTCGGCAGTTTAAGATATGAACTTTCTTCTGCTTGTTAAGGCAGATAAAGGGAATGTTTTAAAACGGATCTCAGTAGAATATATCCAGAGTAGAGAGTTTTAGTCTTAAGCCATAATCACTCTCTGGTTTAAGCTATATACTTTGCTATATTTAAGGAGATAGTTACTTCATGAGCTCATGTTGTAAGAGCAGAGTTAAAAGTCACTACCATATCTCTGGGGGTTAATGAACAGGGGGTGCAGGTACGCCCGATTACAATGTTTAATAGACACACAATCCTCCTGAATTGTAGGATAGTCAGCAGAACTGGATCGTCTCCGTGCCACTCGGCCCAGCGGAACTGACAGGCGTTTTAACTACTTTGCAGGAATTAAAACAAACAGAGAGTCATAGTGGGTGTAAAATATCACATCTGCAGTTTTTATGCTTCAAAATCAACTTCATAACTGGTTTTAAAAACAGCTTCTATTCGACTCAACACCCATTATGTACAGTAAGGTTGTTGTTGGCAGAATTAAAACAGATGCAGTCAATACATGATTAATACAAGTCACCCTCAAAGGGGCTAGGTGGTCTAATACATATTGCCTTTAGCTTGTAAATCATATATAGTACAATGTTTGCTGCCTCCAGCCATTCTGGGATGAACATTATATTATATTATATATATAATATATATATATATAATATAATATAATAATATATATTATTATTATATAATATAATAATATATTAATATATTATTATATATTATATATATTATAATATATATATAATAATATATAATATAATAATATAATAATATAATAATAATATATATAATAATATAATAATATAATAATATATAATAATATAATAATATATAATAATATAATATTGTGTGTGTTGCTTGTAAGATAACATAATATATAATAATATAATAATATATAATATAATAATAATTATATAATATAATATAATATATATATAATAATATATATAATATATATTATATAATATATATAATATATATATATATATATATATATATTATTATTATATATATATAAATTTTGGACAAAAAACAGATGGAAAAGAGCTTGTGATTCTCAACACAGTCAATCTAGCTATGCAGTACGTGGCTAAGAAGACTGTAGAGTAGCTATTAATGTAGGCCTACTAATTTAGCTAGCTAGCAGTTTTCTAGAACATAAAATATCATACAGCCTTGTATTGTAGCTATCTAGCAGCTAGCTAGCAGTTTTCTAGAACCTAAAATAACATATTTTATTTAACTAGGCAAGTCAGTTGAGAACAAATTCTTATTTTCAATGACGGCCTAGGAACAGGGTTAACTTCCTGTTCAGGGGCAGAACGACAGATTTGTACCTTGTCAGCTGGGGGATTCAAACTCCCAACCTTCCAGTTACCAGTTCAACGCTCTAACCACTAGGCTATCCTGCCGCACAGATATATATAGCCTTGTATTGTAGCTAGCTAGCTGCTAGCTTTCAGTTTTCTGAACGGCCTGGGGTTGAAACGACACGACTTCTATACGTTTCGTTTTTGTCTCACTATCTTTTTGAATAATACCATGGCGTTACCTCATCAGCCCAATGTCAAACTAGTGCCCTGTTCTAAAACAAAAACATGCTGTGCTATTAGGATTCTCCTTTTCTATCTAAAAACATCTTGTAGGTGACATGGATTTTTAGTCATGTTTGTAAAAGCCTGCCCTGTCTGTGAGGGCGGACTGCTAAACCTTCAGATAATCTGTCTGTCAGTTCAGAGGCTGCCACCAGTCAACCTGGCAACATAATTAACACTCATGTCATGATTAGTATTTGTCTGTTTAATATAATCCCTTGTATACATCTCATGCAGGAGATATTTGAGTTCCCGTTGCGCTTGGGGAACCTCTGAAAAAGCATCTGAATAAAGACGTCCATTTTGTTTCTTTTGTTTCTCCGTCATCTGACAGGAGAGATTAGCTGTAATGTTAGTTTAAATCCTCTCCGGAGCTCCGCCGTTGCAGCAGCTCGTTGTATCAGACACACAGAGGAAAGCCTCCCACCACATCAGACCTCTTCTGTATCAGGGCTGTGTTACAGTCAGACATCAGGGCTGTGTCACAGAGTTACAGGGCTGTTACAGTCAGACATCAGGCTTATCAGTGTTACAGTGTTACAGTCAGACATCAGGGCTGTGTTACAGAGTTACAGTGTTACAGTGTTACAGTCAGACATCAGGGCTGTATGGCTGTGTTACAGTACAGTCAGTTATCAGTGTTACAGTGTTACAGTCAGACATCAGGGCTGTGTTACAGTGTTAAAGTCAGACATCAGGACTGTGTTACAGTGTTACAGTCAGACATCAGGGCTGTATCAGGGCTGTGTTACAGTCAGACATCAGGGCTGTGTTACAGTGTTACAGTGTTACAGTGTTACAGTCAGACATCAGGGCTGTGTTACAGTGTTAAAGTGTTACAGTGTTACAGTGTTACAGTCAGACATCAGGGCTGTGTTACAGTGTTACAGTCAGACATCAGGGCTGTATCAGGGCTGTGTTACAGTCAGACATCAGGGCTGTGTTACAGTGTTACAGTGTTACAGTGTTACAGTCAGACATCAGGGCTGTGTTACAGTGTTAAAGTGTTACAGTGTTACAGTGTTACAGTCAGACATCAGGGCTGTGTTACAGTGTTACAGTCAGACATCAGGGCTGTGTTACAGTGTTACAGTCAGACATCAGGGCTGTATCAGGGCTGTGTTACAGTGTTACAGTCAGACATCAGGGCTGTGTTACAGAGTTACAGTGTTACAGTGTTACAGTCAGACATCAGGGCTGTATCAGGGCTGTGTTACAGTGTTACAGTCAGACATCAGGGCTGTGTTACAGTGTTAAAGTCAGACATCAGGACTGTGTTACAGTGTTACAGTCAGACATCAGGGCTGTATCAGGGCTGTCAGACATCAGGGCTGTGGGCAGTGTTACAGTGTTACAGTGTTACAGTCAGACATCAGGGCTGTGTTACAGTGTTAAAGTGTTTACAGTGTTACAGTGTTACAGTCAGACATCAGGCTGTGTTACAGTGTTACAGTCAGACATCAGGGCTGTATCAGGGCTGTGTTACAGTCAGACATCAGGGCTGTGTTACAGTGTTACAGTGTTACAGTGTTACAGTCAGACATCAGGGCTGTGTTACTAAAGTGTTACAGTGTTACAGTGTTACAGTCAGACATCAGGGCTGTGTTACAGTGTTACAGTCAGACATCAGGGCTGTGTTACAGTGTTACAGTCAGACATCAGGGCATCTGGGCTGTGTTACAGTGTTACAGTCAGACATCAGGGCATCTGGGCTGTGTTACAGTGTTACAGTCAGACATCAGGGCTGTATCTGGGCTGTGTTACAGTGTTACAGTCAGACATCAGGGCTGTATCAGGGCTGTGTTACAGTGTTACAGTCAGACATCAGGGCTGTGTTACAGTGTTACAGTCAGACATCAGGGCTGTATCAGGGCTGTGTTACAGTGTTACAGTCAGACATCAGGGCTGTGTTACAGTGTTACAGTCAGACATCAGGGCTGTATCAGGGCTGTGTTACAGTGTTACAGTCAGACATCAGGGCTGTATCAGGGCTGTGTTACAGTGTTAAAGTCAGACATCAGGGCTGTATCAGGGCTGTGTTACAGTGTTACAGTCAGACATCAGGGCTGTATCAGGGCTGTGTTACAGTGTTACAGTCAGACATCAAGGCTGTATCAGGGCTGTGTTACATTGTTACAGTCAGACATCAGGGCTGTATTACAGTGTTACAGTCAGACATCAGGGCTGTGTTACAGTGTTACAGTCAGACATCAGGGCTGTGTTACAGTGTTAAAGTCAGACATCAGGGCTGTATCAGGGCTGTGTTACAGTGTTAAAGTCAGACATCAGGGCTGTGTTACAGTGTTACAGTCAGACATCAGGGCTGTGTTACAGTGTTACAGTCAGACATCAGGGCTGTGTTACAGTGTTACAGTCAGACATCAGGGCTGTATCAGGGCTGTGTTACAGTCAGACATCAGGGCTGTGTTACAGTGTTACAGTCAGACATCAGGGCAGTGTCAGGGCTGTGTTACAGTGTTAAAGTCAGACATCAGGGCTGTATCAGGGCTGTGTTACAGTGTTAAAGTCAGACATCAGGACTGTGTCAGGGCTGTGTTACAGTGTTAAAGTCAGACATCAGGGCTGTGTTACAGTGTTAAAGTCAGACATCAGGGCTGTGTTACAGTGTTAAAGTCAGACATCAGGCTGTATTACAGTGTTAAAGTCAGACATCAGGGCTGTGTTACAGTGTTAAAGTCAGACATCAGGGCTGTATCAGGGTTGTTACAGTGTTAAAGTCAGACATCAGGGCTGTGTTACAGTGTTAAAGTCAGACATCAGGACTGTATCAGGGCTGTGTTACAGTGTTACAGTCAGACATCAGGACTGTATCAGGGCTGTGTTACAGTGTTACAGTCAGACATCAGGGCTGTGTTACAGTGTTAAAGTCAGACATCAGGGCTGTGTTACAGTGTTAAAGTCAGACATCAGGGCTGTATTACAGTGTTAAAGTCAGACATCAGGGCTGTGTTACAGTGTTAAAGTCAGACATCAGGACTGTGTCAGGGCTGTGTTACAGTGTTAAAGTCAGACATCAGGGCTGTGTTACAGTGTTAAAGTCAGACATCAGGGCTGTATCAGGGCTGTGTTACAGTGTTAAAGTCAGACATCAGGACTGTGTCAGGGCTGTGTTACAGTGTTAAAGTCAGACATCAGGGCTGTGTTACAGTGTTAAAGTCAGACATCAGGGCTGTGTTACAGTGTTAAAGTCAGACATCAGGGCTGTATTACAGTGTTAAAGTCAGACATCAGGGCTGTGTTACAGTGTTAAAGTCAGACATCAGGGCTGTATCAGGGCTGTGTTACAGTGTTAAAGTCAGACATCAGGGCTGTGTTACAGTGTTAAAGTCAGACATCAGGACTGTATCAGGGCTGTGTTACAGTGTTACAGTCAGACATCAGGACTGTATCAGGGCTGTGTTACAGTGTTACAGTCAGACATCAGGGCTGTGTTACAGTGTTAAAGTCAGACATCAGGGCTGTGTTACAGTGTTAAAGTCAGACATCAGGGCTGTATTACAGTGTTAAAGTCAGACATCAGGGCTGTGTTACAGTGTTAAAGTCAGACATCAGGACTGTGTCAGGGCTGTGTTACAGTGTTAAAGTCAGACATCAGGGCTGTGTTACAGTGTTAAAGTCAGACATCAGGACTGTATCAGGGCTGTGTTACAGTGTTACAGTCAGACATCAGGACTGTATCAGGGCTGTGTTACAGTGTTACAGTCAGACATCAGGGCTGTGTTACAGTGTTACAGTCAGACATCAGGGCTGTGTTACAGTGTTAAAGTCAGACATCAGGGCTGTATCAGGGCTGTGTTACAGTGTTAAAGTCAGACATCAGGGCTGTGTTACAGTGTTACAGTCAGACATCAGGGCTGTGTTACAGAGTTACAGTGTTACAGTGTTACAGTCAGACATCAGGGCTGTATCAGGGCTGTGTTACAGTGTTACAGTCAGACATCAGGGCTGTGTTACAGTGTTAAAGTCAGACATCAGGACTGTGTTACAGTGTTACAGTCAGACATCAGGGCTGTATCAGGGCTGTGTTACAGTCAGACATCAGGGCTGTGTTACAGTGTTACAGTGTTACAGTGTTACAGTCAGACATCAGGGCTGTGTTACAGTGTTAAAGTGTTACAGTGTTACAGTGTTACAGTCAGACATCAGGGCTGTGTTACAGTGTTACAGTCAGACATCAGGGCTGTATCAGGGCTGTGTTACAGTCAGACATCAGGGCTGTGTTACAGTGTTACAGTGTTACAGTCAGACATCAGGGCTGTGTTACAGTGTTAAAGTGTTACAGTGTTACAGTGTTACAGTCAGACATCAGGGCTGTGTTACAGTGTTACAGTCAGACATCAGGGCTGTGTTACAGTGTTACAGTCAGACATCAGGGCTGTATCTGGGCTGTGTTACAGTGTTACAGTCAGACATCAGGGCTGTATCTGGGCTGTGTTACAGTGTTACAGTCAGACATCAGGGCTGTATCTGGGCTGTGTTACAGTGTTACAGTCAGACATCAGGGCTGTATCAGGGCTGTGTTACAGTGTTACAGTCAGACATCAGGGCTGTGTTACAGTGTTACAGTCAGACATCAGGGCTGTATCAGGGCTGTGTTACAGTGTTACAGTCAGACATCAGGGCTGTGTTACAGTGTTACAGTCAGACATCAGGGCTGTATCAGGGCTGTGTTACAGTGTTACAGTCAGACATCAGGGCTGTATCAGGGCTGTGTTACAGTGTTAAAGTCAGACATCAGGGCTGTATCAGGGCTGTGTTACAGTGTTACAGTCAGACATCAGGGCTGTATCAGGGCTGTGTTACAGTGTTACAGTCAGACATCAATGCTGTATCAGGGCTGTGTTACATTGTTACAGTCAGACATCAGGGCTGTATCTGGGCTGTGTTACAGTGTTACAGTCAGACATCAGGGCTGTATCAGGGCTGTGTTACAGTGTTACAGTCAGACATCAGGGCTGTATCAGGGCTGTGTTACAGTGTTACAGTCAGACATCAGGGCTGTGTTACAATGTTACAGTGTTAAAGTCAGACATCAGGGCTGTATCAGGGCTGTGTTACAGTGTTAAAGTCAGACATCAGGGCTGTGTTACAGTGTTACAGTCAGACATCAGGGCTGTGTTACAGTGTTACAGTCAGACATCAGGGCTGTGTTACAGTGTTAAAGTCAGACATCAGGGCTGTATCAGGGCTGTGTTACAGTGTTAAAGTCAGACATCAGGGCTGTGTTACAGTGTTACAGTCAGACATCAGGGCTGTGTTACAGTGTTACAGTCAGACATCAGGGCTGTGTTACAGTGTTACAGTCAGACATCAGGGCTGTATCAGGGCTGTGTTACAGTCAGACATCAGGGCTGTGTTACAGTGTTACAGTCAGACATCAGGGCAGTGTCAGGGCTGTGTTACAGTGTTAAAGTCAGACATCAGGGCTGTATCAGGGCTGTGTTACAGTGTTAAAGTCAGACATCAGGACTGTGTCAGGGCTGTGTTACAGTGTTAAAGTCAGACATCAGGGCTGTTACAGTGTTAAAGTCAGACATCAGGGCTGTGTTACAGTGTTAAAGTCAGACATCAGGGCTGTATTACAGTGTTAAAGTCAGACATCAGGGCTGTGTTACAGTGTTAAAGTCAGACATCAGGGCTGTATCAGGGCTGTGTTACAGTGTTAAAGTCAGACATCAGGGCTGTGTTACAGTGTTAAAGTCAGACATCAGGACTGTATCAGGGCTGTGTTACAGTGTTACAGTCAGACATCAGGACTGTATCAGGGCTGTGTTACAGTGTTACAGTCAGACATCAGGGCTGTGTTACAGTGTTAAAGTCAGACATCAGGGCTGTGTTACAGTGTTAAAGTCAGACATCAGGGCTGTATTACAGTGTTAAAGTCAGACATCAGGGCTGTGTTACAGTGTTAAAGTCAGACATCAGGACTGTGTCAGGGCTGTGTTACAGTGTTAAAGTCAGACATCAGGGCTGTGTTACAGTGTTAAAGTCAGACATCAGGACTGTATCAGGGCTGTGTTACAGTGTTACAGTCAGACATCAGGACTGTATCAGGGCTGTGTTACAGTGTTACAGTCAGACATCAGGGCTGTGTTACAGTGTTACAGTCAGACATCAGGGCTGTGTTACAGTGTTAAAGTCAGACATCAGGGCTGTATCAGGGCTGTGTTACAGTGTTAAAGTCAGACATCAGGGCTGTGTTACAGTGTTACAGTCAGACATCAGGGCTGTGTTACAGTGTTACAGTCAGACATCAGGGCTGTGTTACAGTGTTACAGTCAGACATCAGGGCTGTATCAGGGCTGTGTTACAGTCAGACATCAGGGCTGTGTTACAGTGTTACAGTCAGACATCAGGGCAGTGTCAGGGCTGTGTTACAGTGTTAAAGTCAGACATCAGGGCTGTATCAGGGCTGTGTTACAGTGTTAAAGTCAGACATCAGGACTGTGTCAGGGCTGTGTTACAGTGTTAAAGGCAGACATCAGGGCTGTGTTACAGTGTTAAAGTCAGACATCAGGGCTGTATTACAGTGTTAAAGTCAGACATCAGGGCTGTGTTACAGTGTTAAAGTCAGACATCAGGGCTGTATCAGGCTGTGTTACAGTGTTAAAGTCAGACATCAGGGCTGTGTTACAGTGTTAAAGTCAGACATCAGGACTGTATCAGGGCTGTGTTACAGTGTTACAGTCAGACATCAGGACTGTATCAGGGCTGTGTTACAGTGTTACAGTCAGACATCAGGGCTGTATCAGGGCTGTGTTACAGTGTTACAGTCAGACATCAGGGCTGTGTTACAGTGTTACAGTCAGACATCAGGGCTGTATCAGGGCTGTGTTACAGTGTTACAGTCAGACATCAGGGCTGTATCAGGGCTGTGATACAGTGTTAAAGTCAGACATCAGGACTGTGTTACAGTGTTACAGTCAGACATCAGGGCTGTGTTACAGTGTTACAGTCAGACATCAGGGCTGTGTTACAGTGTTAAAGTCAGACATCAGGGCTGTATCAGGGCTGTGTTACAGTGTTAGACATCAGGGCTGTGTTAGTGTTACAGTCAGACATCAGGGCTGTGTTACAGTGTTACAGTCAGACATCAGGGCTGTGTTACAGTGTTACAGTCAGACATCAGGGCTGTATCAGGGCTGTTACAGTGTTACAGTCAGACATCAGGGCTGTGTTACAGTGTTACAGTCAGACATCAGGGCAGTGTCAGGGCTGTGTTACAGTGTTAAAGTCAGACATCAGGGCTGTATCAGGGCTGTGTTACAGTGTTAAAGTCAGACATCAGGACTGTGTCAGGGCTGTGTTACAGTGTTAAAGGCAGACATCAGGGCTGTGTTACAGTGTTAAAGTCAGACATCAGGGCTGTATTACAGTGTTAAAGTCAGACATCAGGGCTGTGTTACAGTGTTAAAGTCAGACATCAGGGCTGTATCAGGGCTGTGTTACAGTGTTAAAGTCAGACATCAGGGCTGTGTTACAGTGTTAAAGTCAGACATCAGGACTGTATCAGGGCTGTGTTACAGTGTTACAGTCAGACATCAGGACTGTATCAGGGCTGTGTTACAGTGTTACAGTCAGACATCAGGGCTGTATCAGGGCTGTGTTACAGTGTTACAGTCAGACATCAGGGCTGTGTTACAGTGTTACAGTCAGACATCAGGGCTGTATCAGGGCTGTGTTACAGTGTTACAGTCAGACATCAGGGCTGTATCAGGGCTGTGATACAGTGTTAAAGTCAGACATCAGGACTGTGTTACAGTGTTACAGTCAGACATCAGGGCTGTGTTACAGTGTTACAGTCAGACATCAGGGCTGTGTTACAGTGTTACAGTCAGACATCAGGGCTGTATCAGGGCTGTGTTACAGTCAGACATCAGGGCTGTGTTACAGTGTTACAGTCAGACATCAGGGCTGTGTTAAGGTGTTACAGTCAGACATCAGGGCAGTGTCAGGGCTGTGTTACAGTGTTAAAGTCAGACATCAGGGCTGTATCAGGGCTGTGTTACAGTGTTAAAGTCAGACATCAGGACTGTGTCAGGGCTGTGTTACAGTGTTAAAGTCAGACATCAGGGCTGTGTTACAGTGTTAAAGTCAGACATCAGGGCTGTGTTACAGTGTTAAAGTCAGACATCAGGGCTGTATTACAGTGTTAAAGTCAGACATCAGGGCTGTGTTACAGTGTTAAAGTCAGACATCAGGGCTGTATCAGGGCTGTGTTACAGTGTTAAAGTCAGACATCAGGGCTGTGTTACAGTGTTAAAGTCAGACATCAGGACTGTATCAGGGCTGTGTTACAGTGTTACAGTCAGACATCAGGACTGTATCAGGCTGTGTTACAGTGTTACAGTCAGACATCAGGGCTGTGTTACAGTGTTAAAGTCAGACATCAGGGCTGTGTTACAGTGTTAAAGTCAGACATCAGGGCTGTATTACAGTGTTAAAGTCAGACATCAGGGCTGTGTTACAGTGTTAAAGTCAGACATCAGGACTGTGTCAGGGCTGTGTTACAGTGTTAAAGTCAGACATCAGGGCTGTGTTACAGTGTTAAAGTCAGACATCAGGACTGTATCAGGGCTGTGTTACAGTGTTACAGTCAGACATCAGACTGTATCAGGGCTGTGTTACAGTGTTACAGTCAGACATCAGGGCTGTGTTACAGTGTTACAGTCAGACATCAGGGCTGTGTTACAGTGTTAAAGTCAGACATCAGGGCTGTATCAGGGCTGTTTTACAGTGTTAAAGTCAGACATCAGTGTTACAGTCAGACATCAGGGCTGTGTTACAGTGTTACAGTCAGACATCAGGGCTGTGTTACAGTGTTACAGTCAGACATCAGGGCTGTATCAGGGCTGTGTTACAGTCAGACATCAGGGCTGTGTTACAGTGTTACAGTCAGACATCAGGGCAGTGTCAGGGCTGTGTTACAGTGTTAAAGTCAGACATCAGGGCTGTATCAGGGCTGTGTTACAGTGTTAAAGTCAGACATCAGGACTGTGTCAGGGCTGTGTTACAGTGTTAAAGTCAGACATCAGGGCTGTGTTACAGTGTTAAAGTCAGACATCAGGGCTGTGTTACAGTGTTAAAGTCAGACATCAGGGCTGTGTTACAGTGTTAAAGTCAGACATCAGGGCTGTATCAGGGCTGTGTTACAGTGTTAAAGTCAGACATCAGGGCTGTGTTACAGTGTTAAAGTCAGACATCAGGACTGTATCAGGGCTGTGTTACAGTGTTACAGTCAGACATCAGGACTGTATCAGGGCTGTGTTACAGTGTTACAGTCAGACATCAGGGCTGTATCAGGGCTGTGTTACAGTGTTACAGTCAGACATCAGGGCTGTGTTACAGTGTTACAGTCAGACATCAGGGCTGTATCAGGGCTGTGATACAGTGTTAAAGTCAGACATCAGGACTGTGTTACAGTGTTACAGTCAGACATCAGGGCTGTGTTACAGTGTTACAGTCAGACATCAGGGCTGTGTTACAGTGTTACAGTCAGACATCAGGGCTGTATCAGGGCTGTGTTACAGTCAGACATCAGGGCTGTGTTACAGTGTTACAGTCAGACATCAGGGCTGTGTTACAGTGTTAAAGTCAGACATCAGGGCTGTGTTACAGTGTTAAAGTCAGACATCAGGGCTGTATTACAGTGTTAAAGTCAGACATCAGGGCTGTGTTACAGTGTTAAAGTCAGACATCAGGGCTGTATCAGGGCTGTGTTACAGTGTTAAAGTCAGACATCAGGGCTGTGTTACAGTGTTAAAGTCAGACATCAGGACTGTATCAGGGCTGTGTTACAGTGTTACAGTCAGACATCAGGACTGTATCAGGGCTGTGTTACAGTGTTACAGTCAGACATCAGGGCTGTATCAGGGCTGTGTTACAGTGTTACAGTCAGACATCAGGGCTGTGTTACAGTGTTACAGTCAGACATCAGGGCTGTATCAGGGCTGTGTTACAGTGTTAAAGTCAGACATCAGGACTGTGTTACAGTGTTACAGTCAGACATCAGGGCTGTGTTACAGTGTTACAGTCAGACATCAGGGCTGTGTTACAGTGTTACAGTCAGACATCAGGGCTGTATCAGGGCTGTGTTATCAGGGCTGTGTTACAGTGTTACAGTCAGACATCAGGGCAGTGTCAGGGCTGTGTTACAGTGTTAAAGTCAGACATCAGGGCTGTATCAGGGCTGTGTTACAGTGTTACATCAGACATCAGGACTGTGTCAGGGCTGTTACAGTGTTAAAGTCAGACATCAGGACTGTATCAGGGCTGTGTTACAGTGTTTCAGACATCAGGGCAGTGTTAAAGTCAGACATCAGGGCTGTGTTACAGTGTTAAAGTCAGACATCAGGGCTGTGTTACAGTGTTAAAGTCAGACATCAGGGCTGTATCAGGGCTGTGTTACAGTGTTAAAGTCAGACATCAGGGCTGTGTTACAGTGTTAAAGTCAGACATCAGGACTGTATCAGGGCTGTGTTACAGTGTTACAGTCAGACATCAGGACTGTATCAGGGCTGTGTTACAGTGTTACAGTCAGACATCAGGGCTGTATCAGGGCTGTGTTACAGTGTTAAAGTCAGACATCAGGGCTGTATCAGGGCTGTGTTACAGTGTTACAGTCAGACATCAGGGCTGTGTTACAGTGTTAAAGTCAGACATCAGGGCTGTGTTACAGTGTTACAGTCAGACATCAGGACTGTATCAGGGCTGTGTTACAGTGTTACAGTCAGACATCAGGGCTGTATCAGGGCTGTGTTACAGTGTTAAAGTCAGACATCAGGGCTGTATCAGGGCTGTGTTACAGTGTTAAAGTCAGACATCAGGGCTGTATCAGGGCTGTGTTACAGTGTTACAGTCAGACATCAGGGCTGTGTTACAGTGTTAAAGTCAGATATCAGGACTGTATCAGGGCTGTGTTACAGTGTTAAAGTCAGACATCAGGGCTGTATCAGGGCTGTGTTACAGTGTTACAGTCAGACATCAGGGCTGTGTTACAGTGTTAAAGTCAGACATCAGGGCTGTATCAGGTCTGGCTGTGTTACAGTGTTAAAGTCAGACATCAGGGCTGTATCAGGGCTGTGTTACAGTGTTAAAGTCAGACATCAGGGCTGTATCAGGGCTGTGTTACAGTGTTACAGTCAGACATCAGGGCTGTGCTGATATCAGGACTGTATCAGGGCTGTGTTACAGTGTTAAAGTCAGACATCAGGGCTGTATCAGGGCTGTGTTACAGTGTTACAGTCAGACATCAGGGCTGTGTTACAGTGTTAAAGTCAGACATCAGGGCTGTATCAGGGCTGTGTTACAGTGTTACAGTGTTAAAGTCAGACATCAGGGCTGTATCAGGGCTGTGTTACAGTGTTACAGTCAGACATCAGGGCTGTGTTACAGGGTTAAAGTCAGACATCAGGGCTGTATCAGGGCTGTGTTACAGTGTTAAAGTCAGACATCAGGGCTGTGTTACAGTGTTACAGTGTTACAGTCAGACATCAGGGCTGTATCAGGGCTGTGTTACAGTGTTAAAGTCAGACATCAGGGCTGTGTTACAGTGTTACAGTCAGGGCTGTATCAGGGTGTTACAGTGTTACAGTCAGACATCAGGGCTGTATCAGGGCTGTGTTACAGTGTTAAAGTCAGACATCAGGGCTGTATCAGGGCTGTGTTACAGTGTTAAAGTCAGACATCAGGGCTGTATCAGGGCTGTGTTACAGTGTTACAGTCAGACATCAGGGCTGTGTTACAGTGTTAAAGTCAGATATCAGGACTGTATCAGGGCTGTGTTACAGTGTTAAAGTCAGACATCAGGGCTGTATCAGGGCTGTGTTACAGTGTTACAGTCAGACATCAGGGCTGTGTTACAGTGTTAAAGTCAGACATCAGGGCTGTATCAGGGCTGTGTTACAGTGTTACAGTCAGACATCAGGGCTGTGTTACAGGGTTAAAGTCAGACATCAGGGCTGTATCAGGGCTGTGTTACAGTGTTAAAGTCAGACATCAGGGCTGTATCAGGGCTGTGTTACAGTGTTACAGTCAGACATCAGGGCTGTATCAGGGCAGTGTTACAGTGTTAAAGTCAGACATCAGGGCTGTGTTACAGTGTTAAAGTCAGACATCAGGACTGTATCAGGGCTGTGTTACAGTGTTACAGTCAGACATCAGGGCTGTGTTACAGTGTTAAAGTCAGACATCAGGGCAGTGTTACAGTGTTAAAGTCAGACATCAGGACTGTATCAGGGCTGTGTTACGGTGTTAAAGTCAGACATCAGGACTGTGTTACAGTGTTACAGTCAGACATCAGGGCTGTATCAGGGATGTGTTACAGTGTTACAGTCAGACATCAGGACTGTATCAGGGCTGTGTTACAGTGTTACAGTCAGACATCAGGACTGTATCAGGGCTGTGTTACAGTGTTAAAGTCAGACATCAGGCCTGTATCAGGGCTGTGTTACAGTGTTACAGTGTTAAAGTCAGACATCAGGGCTGTGTTACAGTGTTACAGTGTTACAGTCAGACATCAGGGCTGTGTTACAGTGTTACAGTCAGACATCAGGGCTGTATCAGGGCTGTGTTACAGTGTTACAGTCAGACATCAGGGCTCTGTTACAGTGTTACAGTCAGACAACAGGGCTGTGTTACAGTGTTACAGTCAGACATCAGGGCTGTATCAGGGCTGTGTTACAGTGTTACAGTCAGACATCAGGGCTGTATCAGGGCTGTGTTACAGTGTTACAGTCAGACATCAGGGCTGTATCAGGGCTGTGTTACAGTGTTACAGTCAGACATCAGGGCTGTATCAGGGCTGTGTTACAGTGTTACAGTCAGACATCAGGACTGTATCAGGGCTGTGTTACAGTGTTAAAGTCAGACATCAGGGCTGTATCAGGGTTACAGTTACAGTGTTAAAGTCAGACATCAGGGCTGTGTTACAGTGTTACAGTGTTACAGTCAGACATCAGGGCTGTGTTACAGTGTTACAGTCAGACATCAGGGCTGTATCAGGGCTGTGTTACAGTGTTACAGTCAGACATCAGGGCTCTGTTACAGTGTTACAGTCAGACATCAGGGCTGTGTGTTAGAGTCAGACATCAGGGCTGTATCAGGGCTGTGTTACAGTGTTACAGTCAGACATCAGGGCTGTATCAGAGCTGTGTTACAGTGTTACAGTCAGACATCAGGGCTGTGTTACAGTGTTACAGTCAGACATCAGGGCTGTGTTACAGTGTTACAGTCAGACATCAGGGCTGTGTTACAGTGTTAAAGTCAGACATCAGGGCTGTATCAGGGCTGTGTTACAGTGTTACAGTGTTAAAGTCAGACATCAGGGCTGTATCAGGGCTGTGTTACAGTGTTAAAGTCAGACATCAGGGCTGTATCAGGGCTGTGTTACAGTGTTACAGTCAGACATCAGGGCTGTGTTACAGTGTTAAAGTCAGATATCAGGACTGTATCAGGGCTGTGTTACAGTGTTAAAGTCAGACATCAGGGATGTATCAGGGCTGTGTTACAGTGTTACAGTCAGACATCAGGGCTGTGTTACAGTGTTAAAGTCAGACATCAGGGCTGTATCAGGGCTGTGTTACAGTGTTAAAGTCAGACATCAGGGCTGTATCAGGGCTGTGTTACAGTGTTACAGTCAGACATCAGGGCTGTGTTACAGTGTTAAAGTCAGACATCAGGGCTGTATCAGGGCTGTGTTACAGTGTTAAAGTCAGACATCAGGCTGTACAGTGTTACAGTGTTACAGTCAGACATCAGGCTGTGTTACAGTGTTACAGTCAGACATCAGGGCTGTATCAGGGCTGTGTTACAGTGTTAAAGTCAGACATCAGGTCTGTGTTACAGTGTTACAGTCAGACATCAGGGCTGTGTTACAGTGTTAAAGTCAGACATCAGGGCTGTATCAGGGCTGTGTTACAGTGTTACAGTCAGACATCAGGGCTGTGTTACAGTGTTAAAGTCAGACATCAGGGCTGTGTTACAGTGTTACAGTCAGACATCAGGACTGTATCAGGGCTGTGTTACAGTGTTACAGTCAGACATCAGGGCTGTATCAGGGCTGTGTTACAGTGTTAAAGTCAGACATCAGGGCTGTATCAGGGCTGTGTTACAGTGTTAAAGTCAGACATCAGGGCTGTATCAGGGCTGTGTTACAGTGTTACAGTCAGACATCAGGGCTGTGTTACAGTGTTAAAGTCAGATATCAGGACTGTATCAGGGCTGTGTTACAGTGTTAAAGTCAGACATCAGGGCTGTATCAGGGCTGTGTTACAGTGTTACAGTCAGACATCAGGGCTGTGTTACAGTGTTAAAGTCAGACATCAGGGCTGTATCAGGGCTGTGTTACAGTGTTAAAGTCAGACATCAGGGCTGTATCAGGGCTGTGTTACAGTGTTACAGTCAGACATCAGGGCTGTGTTACAGGGTTAAAGTCAGACATCAGGGCTGTATCAGGGCTGTGTTACAGTGTTAAAGTCAGACATCAGGGCTGTATCAGGGCTGTGTTACAGTGTTACAGTCAGACATCAGGGCTGTATCAGGGCAGTGTTACAGTGTTAAAGTCAGACATCAGGGCTGTGTTACAGTGTTAAAGTCAGACATCAGGACTGTATCAGGGCTGTGTTACAGTGTTACAGTCAGACATCAGGGCTGTGTTACAGTGTTAAAGTCAGACATCAGGGCAGTGTTACGGTGTTAAAGTCAGACATCAGGACTGTATCAGGGATGTGTTACAGTGTTACAGTCAGACATCAGGGCTGTGTTACAGTGTTACAGTCAGACATCAGGACTGTATCAGGGCTGTGTTACAGTGTTAAAGTCAGACATCAGGCCTGTATCAGGGCTGTGTTACAGTGTTACAGTGTTAAAGTCAGACATCAGGGCTGTGTTACAGTGTTACAGTGTTACAGTCAGACATCAGGGCTGTGTTACAGTGTTACAGTCAGACATCAGGGCTGTATCAGGGCTGTGTTACAGTGTTACAGTCAGACATCAGGGCTCTGTTACAGTGTTACAGTCAGACAACAGGGCTGTGTTACAGTGTTACAGTCAGACATCAGGGCTGTATCAGGGCTGTGTTACAGTGTTACAGTCAGACATCAGGGCTGTATCAGGGCTGTGTTACAGTGTTACAGTCAGACATCAGGGCTGTATCAGGGCTGTGTTACAGTGTTACAGTCAGACATCAGGGCTGTATCAGGGCTGTGTTACAGTGTTACAGTCAGACATCAGGACTGTATCAGGGCTGTGTTACAGTGTTAAAGTCAGACATCAGGGCTGTATCAGGGCTGTGTTACAGTGTTACAGTGTTAAAGTCAGACATCAGGGCTGTGTTACAGTGTTACAGTGTTACAGTCAGACATCAGGGCTGTGTTACAGTGTTACAGTCAGACATCAGGGCTGTATCAGGGCTGTGTTACAGTGTTACAGTCAGACATCAGGGCTCTGTTACAGTGTTACAGTCAGACATCAGGGCTGTGTTACAGTGTTAGAGTCAGACATCAGGGCTGTATCAGGGCTGTGTTACAGTGTTACAGTCAGACATCAGGGCTGTATCAGAGCTGTGTTACAGTGTTACAGTCAGACATCAGGGCTGTGTTACAGTGTTACAGTCAGACATCAGGGCTGTGTTACAGTGTTACAGTCAGACATCAGGACTGTGTTACAGTGTTACAGTCAGACATCAGGGCTGTGTTACAGTGGTAAAGTCAGACATCAGGACTGTATCAGGGCTGTGTTACAGTGTTAAAGTCAGACATCAGGGCTGTATCAGGGCTGTGTTACAGTGTTACAGTCAGACATCAGGACTGTGTCAGGGCTGTGTTACAGTGTTAAAGTCAGACATCAGGGCTGTATCAGGGCTGTGTTAGAGTGTTAAAGTCAGACATCAGGGCTGTGTTACAGTGTTACAGTCAGACATCAGGACTGTATCAGGGCTGTGTTACAGTGTTACAGTCAGACATCAGGGCTGTGTTACAGTGTTACAGTCAGACATCAGGGCTGTGTTACAGTGTTACAGTCAGACATCAGGGCTGTGTTACAGTGTTACAGTCAGACATCAGGGCTGTATCAGGGCTGTGTTACAGTCAGACATCAGGGCTGTGTTACAGTGTTACAGTCAGACATCAGGGCTGTGTTACAGTGTTAAAGTCAGACATCAGGGCTGTGTTACAGTGTTAAAGTCAGACATCAGGGCTGTATTACAGTGTTAAAGTCAGACATCAGGGCTGTGTTACAGTGTTAAAGTCAGACATCAGGGCTGTATCAGGGCTGTGTTACAGTGTTAAAGTCAGACATCAGGGCTGTGTTACAGTGTTAAAGTCAGACATCAGGGCTGTATCAGGGCTGTGTTACAGTGTTACAGTCAGACATCAGGGCTGTGTTACAGTGTTAAAGTCAGACATCAGGGCTGTATCAGGCTGTGTTACAGTGACATCAGGACATCAGGGCTGTGTTACAGTGTTACAGTCAGACATCAGGGCTGTGTTACAGTGTTAAAGTCAGACATCAGGGCTGTGTTACAGTGTTACAGTCAGACATCAGGGCTGTATCAGGGCTGTGTTACAGTGTTAAAGTCAGACATCAGGGCTGTATCAGGGCTGTGTTACAGTGTTAAAGTCAGACATCAGGGCTGTATCAGGGCTGTGTTACAGTGTTACAGTCAGACATCAGGGCTGTGTTACAGTGTTAAAGTCAGACATCAGGACTGTATCAGGGCTGTGTTACAGTGTTAAAGTCAGACATCAGGGCTGTATCAGGGCTGTGTTACAGTGTTACAGTCAGACATCAGGGCTGTGTTACAGTGTTAAAGTCAGACATCAGGGCTGTATCAGGGCTGTGTTACAGTGTTACAGTGTTAAAGTCAGACATCAGGGCTGTATCAGGGCTGTGTTACAGTGTTACAGTCAGACATCAGGGCTGTGTTACAGGGTTGTCAGACATCAGGGCTGTGTTACAGTGTTAAAGTCAGACATCAGGGCTGTGTTACAGTGTTACAGTGTTACAGTCAGACATCAGGGCTGTGTTACAGTGTTACAGTCAGACATCAGGGCTGTATCAGGGCAGTGTTACAGTGTTAAAGTCAGACATCAGGGCTGTGTTACAGTGTTAAAGTCAGACATCAGGACTGTATCAGGGCTGTGTTACAGTGTTACAGTCAGACATCAGGGCTGTGTTACAGTGTTAAAGTCAGACATCAGGGCAGTGTTACAGTGTTAAAGTCAGACATCAGGACTGTATCAGGGCTGTGTTACGGTGTTAAAGTCAGACATCAGGACTGTGCTACAGTCAGACATCAGGGCTGTCAGGGATGTGTTACAGTGTTACAGTCAGACATCAGGACTGTATCAGGGCTGTGTTACAGTGTTACAGTCAGACATCAGGACTGTATCAGGGCTGTGTTACAGTGTTAAAGTCAGACATCAGGCCTGTATCAGGGCTGTGTTACAGTGTTACAGTGTTAAAGTCAGACATCAGGGCTGTGTTACAGTGTTACAGTGTTACAGTCAGACATCAGGGCTGTGTTACAGTGTTACAGTCAGACATCAGGGCTGTATCAGGGCTGTGTTACAGTGTTACAGTCAGACATCAGGGCTCTGTTACAGTGTTACAGTCAGACAACAGGGCTGTGTTACAGTGTTACAGTCAGACATCAGGGCTGTATCAGGGCTGTGTTACAGTGTTACAGTCAGACATCAGGGCTGTATCAGGGCTGTGTTACAGTGTTACAGTCAGACATCAGGACTGTATCAGGGCTGTGTTACAGTGTTAAAGTCAGACATCAGGGCTGTATCAGGGCTGTGTTACAGTGTTACAGTCAGACATCAGGACTGTATCAGGGCTGTGTTACAGTGTTAAAGTCAGACATCAGGGCTGTTATCAGTGTTACAGTACAGTTACAGTCAGACATCAGGGCTGTGTTACAGTGTTACAGTGTTACAGTCAGGACATCAGGGCTGTGTTACAGTGTTACAGTCAGACATCAGGGCTGTATCAGGGCTGTGTTACAGTGTTACAGTCAGACATCAGGTTACAGTGTTACAGTGACATCAGGGCTGTGTTACAGTGTTAAAGTCAGACATCAGGGCTGTATCAGGGCTGTGTTACAGTGTTACAGTCAGACATCAGGGCTGTATCAGGCTGTGTTACAGTGTTACAGTCAGACATCAGGGCTGTGTTACAGTGTTACAGTCAGACATCAGGGCTGTGTTACAGTGTTACAGTCAGACATCAGGGCTGTGTTACAGTGTTACAGTCAGACATCAGGGCTAAAGTCAGACATCAGGACTGTATCAGGGCTGTGTTACAGTGTTAAAGTCAGACATCAGGGCTGTATCAGGGCTGTGTTACAGTGTTACAGTCAGACATCAGGGCTGTGTCAGGGCTGTGTTACAGTGTTAAAGTCAGACATCACATCAGGGCTGTGTTAGAGTGTTAAAGTCAGACATCAGGGCTGTGTTACAGTGTTACAGTCAGACATCAGGACTGTATCAGGGCTGTGTTACAGTGTTACAGTCAGACATCAGGGGGCAGTGTTACAGTCAGACATCAGGGCTGTGTTACAGTGTTACAGTCAGACATCAGGGCTGTGTTACAGTGTTACAGTCAGACATCAGGGCTGTATCAGGGCTGTGTTACAGTCAGACATCAGGGCTGTGTTACAGTGTTACAGTCAGACATCAGGGCTGTGTTACAGTGTTAAAGTCAGACATCAGGGCTGTGTTACAGTGTCAGACATCAGGGCTGTATTACAGTGTTAAAGTCAGACATCAGGGCTGTGTTACAGTGTTACAGTCAGACATCAGGGCTGTATCAGGGCTGTGTTAAAGTCAGACATCAGGGCTGTGTTACAGTGTTAAAGTCAGACATCAGGACTGTATCAGGGCTGTGCAGTGTTACAGTCAGACATCAGGGACTGTATCAGGGCTGTGTTACAGTCAGACATCAGGGCTGTATCAGGGCTGTGTTACAGTGTTACAGTCAGACATCAGGGCTGTGTTACAGTGTTACAGTCAGACATCAGGGCATCAGGGCTGTGTTACAGTGTTACAGTCAGACATCAGGGCTGTATCAGGGCTGTGTTACAGTGTTACAGTCAGACATCAGGGTTACAGTGTTACAGTCAGACATCAGGGCTGTGTTACAGTGTTACAGTCAGACATCAGGGCTGTATCAGGGCTGTGTTACAGTCAGACATCAGGGCTGTGTTACAGTGTTACAGTCAGACATCAGGGCTGTGTCAGGGCTGTGTTACAGTGTTAAAGTCAGACATCAGGGCTGTATCAGGGCTGTGTTACAGTGTTAGTCAGACATCAGACATCAGGGCTGTGTTACAGTGTTAAGTCAGACATCAGGACATCAGGGCTGTGTTACAGTGTTACAGTCAGACATCAGGGCTGTATCAGGGCTGTGTTACAGTGTTAAAGTCAGACATCAGGGCTGTATTAGGGCTGTGTTACAGTGTTAAAGTCAGACATCAGGGCTGTATCAGGGCTGTGTTACAGTGTTACAGTCAGACATCAGGGCTGTGTTACAGGGCTGTGTTACAGTGTTAAAGTCAGACATCAGGGCTGTGTTACAGTGTTACAGTCAGACATCAGGGCTGTCAGACATCAGGGCTGTGTTACAGTGTTACAGTCAGACATCAGACATCAGGGCTGTGTTACAGTGTTAAAGTCAGACATCAGGGCTGTATCAGGGCTGTGTTACAGTGTTACAGTCAGACATCAGGGCATCAGGCTGTGTTACAGTGTTACAGTCAGACATCAGGGCTGTGTTACAGTGTTACAGTCAGACATCAGGGCTGGTTACAGTGTTACAGTCAGACATCAGGACTGGGCAGTGTTACAGTCAGACATCAGGGCTGTGTTACAGTGTTAAAGTCAGACATCAGGACTGTATCAGGGCTGTGTTACAGTGTTAAAGTCAGACATCAGGGCATCAGGGCTGTGTTACAGTGTTACAGTCAGACATCAGGGCTCAGGGCTGTGTTACAGTGTTAAAGTCAGACATCAGGGCTGTATCAGGGCTGTGTTACAGTGTTAAAGTCAGACATCAGGGCTGTGTTACAGTGTTACAGTCAGACATCAGGGCTGTATCAGGGCTGTGTTACAGTGTTACAGTCAGACATCAGGGCTGTGTTACAGTGTACAGTCAGACATCAGTTACAGTGTTACAGTCAGACATCAGGGCTGTGTTACAGTGTTACAGTCAGACATCAGGGCTGTATCAGCTGGCAGTGTTACAGTCAGACATCAGGGCTGTGTTACAGTGTTACAGTCAGACATCAGGGCTGTGTTACAGTGTTAACAGTCAGACATCAGGGCTGTGTTACAGTGTTAAAGTCAGACATCAGGTTACAGTGTTGTCAGACATCAGGGCTGTGTTACAGTGTTACAGTCAGACATCAGGGCTGTATCAGGGCTGTGTTACAGTGTTACAGTCAGACATCAGGGCTGTATCAGGCTGTGTTACAGTGTTACAGTCAGACATCAGGGCTGTGTTACAGTGTTAAAGTCAGACATCAGGGCTGTATCAGGGCTGTGTTACAGTGTTACAGTCAGACATCAGGGCTGTATCAGGGCTGTGTTACAGTGTTACAGTCAGACATCAGGGCTGTGTTACAGTGTTACAGTCAGACATCAGGGCTGTATCAGGGCTGTGTTACAGTGTTACAGTCAGACATCAGGGCTGTATCAGGGCTGTGTTACAGTGTTAAAGTCAGACATCAGGGCTGTATCAGGGCTGTGTTACAGTGTTAAAGTCAGACATCAGGGCTGTATCAGGGCTGTGTTACAGTGTTACAGTCAGACATCAGGGCTGTGTTACAGTGTTACAGTCAGACATCAGGGCTGTATCAGGGCTGTGTTACAGTGTTAAAGTCAGACATCAGGGCTGTGTTACAGGGCTGTGTTACAGTGTTACAGTCAGACATCAGGGTTACAGTGTTAGTCAGTCAGGCTGTATCAGGGCTACAGTGTTACAGTGTTAAAGTCAGACATCAGGGCTGTATCAGGGCTGTGTTACAGTGTTACAGTCAGACATCAGGGCTGTGTTACAGTGTTAAAGTCAGACATCAGGACTGTATCAGGGCTGTGTTACAGTGTTAAAGTCAGACATCAGTGTTACAGACATCAGGGCTGTATCAGGGCTGTGTTACAGTGTTACAGTCAGACATCAGGCTGTATCAGGGCTGTGTTACAGTGTTAAAGTCAGACATCAGGGCTGTGTTACAGTGTTAAAGTCAGACATCAGACATCAGGGCTGTGTTACAGTGTTACAGTCAGACATCAGGGCTGTGTTACAGTGTTAAAGGCTGTGTTACAGTGTTACAGTCAGACATCAGGACTGTATCAGGGCTGTGTTCAGACATCAGGTTACAGTCAGACATCAGGGCTGTATCAGGGCTGTGTTACAGTGTTACAGTCAGACATCAGGACTGTATCAGGGCTGTGTTACAGTGTTAAAGTCAGACATCAGGGCTGTATCAGGGCTGTGTTACAGTGTTACAGTCAGACATCAGGGCTGTGTTACTGTGTTACAGTGTTACAGTCAGACATCAGGGCTGTGTTACAGTGTTACAGTCAGACATCAGGGCTGTATCAGGGCTGTGTTACAGTGTTACAGTCAGACATCAGGGCTCTGTTACAGTGTTACAGTCAGGGCTGTGTTACAGTGTTACAGTCAGACATCAGGACTGTATCAGGGCTGTGTTACAGTGTTACAGTCAGACATCAGGGCTGTATCAGGGCTGTGTTACAGTGTTACAGTCAGACATCAGGGCTGTATCAGGGCTGTGTTACAGTGTTACAGTCAGACATCAGGGCTGTATCAGGGCTGTGTTACAGTGTTACAGTCAGACATCAGGACTGTATCAGGGCTGTGTTACAGTGTTACAGTCAGACATCAGGGCTGTATGTTACAGTGTTACAGTGTTAAAGTCAGACATCAGGGCTGTGTTGTTACAGTGTTACAGTCAGACATCAGGGCTGTGTTACAGTGTTACAGTCAGACATCAGGGCTGTATCAGGGCTGTGTTACAGTGTTACAGTCAGACATCAGGGCTGTGTTACAGTGTTACAGTCAGACATCAGGGCTGTGTTACAGTGTTACAGTCAGACATCAGGACTGTATCAGGGCTGTGTTACAGTGTTACAGTCAGACATCAGGGCTGTATCAGGGCTGTGTTACAGTGTTACAGTCAGACATCAGGGCTGTGTTACAGTGTTACAGTCAGACATCAGGGCTGGCAGTCAGACATCAGGCTGTGTTACAGTGTTACAGTCAGACATCAGGGCTGTGTTACAGTGTTAAAGTCAGACATCAGGGCTGTATCAGGGCTGTGTTACAGTGTTAAAGTCAGACATCAGGGCTGTATCAGGGCTGTGTTACAGTGTTACAGTCAGACATCACTGTGTCAGGGCTGTGTTACAGTGTTACAGTCAGACATCAGGGCTGTATCAGGGCTGTGTTACAGTGTTACAGTCAGACATCAGGGCTGTGTTACAGTGTTACAGTCAGACATCAGGGCTGTGTTACAGTGTTACAGTCAGACATCAGGCTGTATCAGGGCTGTGTTACAGTGTTACAGTCAGACATCAGGGCAGTGTTACAGTCAGACATCAGGGCTGTGTTACAGTGTTAGTCAGTCAGACATCAGGGCTGTGTTACAGTGTTACAGTCAGACATCAGGGCTGTATCAGGGCTGTGTTACAGTGTTACAGTCAGACATCAGGGCTGTTCAGTGTTACAGTGTTACAGTCAGACATCAGGGCTGTGTTACTACAGTCAGACATCAGGGCTGTGTTACAGTGTTAAGTCAGACATCAGACTGTATCAGGGCTGTGTTACAGTGTTACAGTCAGACATCAGGGCTGTGTTACAGTGTTACAGTCAGACATCAGGGCTGTGTTACAGTGTTACAGTCAGACATCAGGGCTGTACAGTCAGACATCAGGGCTGTGTTACAGTGTTAAGTCAGACATCAGGGCTGTATCAGGGCTGTGTTACAGTGTTAAAGTCAGACATCAGGGCTGTATCAGGCTGTGTTACAGTGTTACAGTCAGACATCAGGGCTGTGTTACAGTGTTACAGTCAGACATCAGGGCTGTATCAGGACATCAGGGCTGTGTTACAGTGTTACAGTCAGACATCAGGGCTGTATCAGGGCTGTGTTACAGTGTTACAGTCAGACATCAGGGCTGTGTTACAGTGTTACAGTCAGACATCAGGGCTGTGTTACAAGTCAGACATCAGGGCTGTGTTACAGTGTTACAGTCAGACATCAGGCTGTATCAGTGTTACAGTCAGACATCAGGGCTGTATCAGGGCTGTGTTACAGTGTTACAGTCAGACATCAGGGCTGTATCAGGGCTGTGTTACAGTGTTACAGTCAGACATCAGGGCTGTGTTACAGTGTTACAGTCAGACATCAGGGCTGTATCAGGGCTGTGTTACAGTGTTAAAGTCAGACATCAGGAGGGCTGTGTTACAGTGTTAAAGTCAGACATCAGGGCTGACAGTGTTACAGTCAGACATCAGGGCTGTGTTACAGTGTTAAAGTCAGACATCAGGGCTGTATCAGGGCTGTGTTACAGTGTTAAAGTCAGACATCAGGGCTGTGTTACAGTGTTAAAGTCAGACATCAGGGCTGTGTTAGGCAGTGTTACAGTCAGACATCAGGACTGTATCAGGGCTGTGTTACAGTGTTACAGTCAGACATCAGGGCATCAGGGCTGTGTTACAGTGTTACAGTCAGACATCAGGGCTGTATCAGGGCTGTGTTACAGTGTTACAGTCAGACATCAGGGCTGTGTTACAGTGTTAAAGTCAGACATCAGGACTGTATCAGGGCTGTGTTACAGTGTTAAAGTCAGACATCAGGGCTGTATCAGGGCTGTGTTACAGTGTTACAGTCAGACATCAGGGCTGTGTTACAGTGTTAAAGTCAGACATCAGGGCTGTGTTGTGTTACAGTGTTAAAGTCAGACATCAGGGCTGTATCAGGGCTGTGTTACAGTGTTACAGTCAGACATCAGGGCTGTGTTACAGTGTTACAGTGTTAAAGTCAGACATCAGGCTGTCAGGGCTGTGTTACAGTGTTAAAGTCAGACATCAGGGCTGTGTTACAGTGTTACAGTGTTACAGTCAGACATCAGGGCTGTATCAGGGCTGTGTTACAGTGTTACAGTCAGACATCAGGGCTGTATCAGGGCAGTGTTACAGTGTTAAAGTCAGACATCAGGGCTGTGTTACAGTGTTAAAGTCAGACATCAGGGCTGTATCAGGGCTGTGTTACAGTGTTACAGTCAGACATCAGGGCTGTTATCAGACATCAGGGCTGTGTTACAGTGTTAAAGTCAGACATCAGGACTGTATCAGGGCTGTGTTACAGTGTTACAGTCAGACATCAGGCTGGTTACAGTGTTACAGTCAGACATCAGGGCTGTATCAGGGCTGTGTTACAGTGTTACAGTCAGACATCAGGGCTGTATCAGGGCTGTGTTACAGTGTTAAGTCAGACATCAGGACTGTATCAGGGCTGTGTTACAGTGTTAAAGTCAGACATCAGGACTGTATCAGGGCTGTGTTACAGTGTTAAAGTCAGACATCAGGGCTGTTACAGTGTTACAGTCAGACATCAGGGTGTTACAGTGTTACAGTCAGACATCAGGGCTGTGTTACAGTGTTACAGTCAGACATCAGGGCTGTATCAGGGCTGTGTTACAGTGTTACAGTCAGACATCAGGGCTGTGTTACAGTGTTATCAGTCAGTGTTACATCAGGGCTGTGTTACAGTGTTACAGTCAGACATCAGGGCTGTATCAGGGCTGTGTTACAGTGTTACAGTCAGACATCAGGGCTGTATCAGGGCTGTGTTACAGTGTTACAGTCAGACATCAGGGCATCAGGGCTGTGTTACAGTGTTACAGTCAGACATCAGGGCTGTATCAGGGCTGTGTTACAGTGTTACAGTCAGACATCAGGGCTGTATCAGGGCTGTGTTACAGTGTTAAGTCAGACATCAGGGACTGTATCAGGGCTGTGTTACAGTGTTAAAGTCAGACATCAGGGCTGTATCAGGGCTGTGTTACAGTGTTACAGTGTTAAAGTCAGACATCAGGCTGTGTTACAGTGTTCAGGGCAGTCAGACATCAGGGCTGTGTTACAGTGTTACAGTCAGACATCAGGCTGTATCAGGGCTGTGTTCAGTGTTACAGTCAGACATCAGGGCTGTGTTACAGTGTTACAGTCAGACATCAGGGCTGTGTTACAGTGTTACAGTCAGACATCAGGGCTGTATCAGGGCTGTGTTACAGTGTTACAGTCAGACATCAGGGCTGTATCAGGGCTGTGTTACAGTGTTACAGTCAGACATCAGGGCTGTATCAGGGCTGTGTTACAGTGTTACAGTCAGACATCAGGGCTGTATCAGGGCTGTGTTACAGTGTTACAGTCAGACATCAGACATCAGGGCTGTGTTACAGTGTTACAGTCAGACATCAGGGCTGTATCAGGGCTGTGTTAGTGTTACAGTGTTAAAGTCAGACATCAGGGCTGTGTTACAGTGTTACAGTCAGACATCAGGGCTGTGTTACAGTGTTCAGTCAGACATCAGGGCTGTTAGGCAGTGTTACAGTGTTAAGTCAGACATCAGGGCTGTGCAGTGTTACAGTCAGACATCAGGGCTGTGTTACAGTGTTACAGTCAGACATCAGGGCTGTATCAGGGCTGTGTTACAGTGTTACAGTCAGACATCAGGGCTGTGTTACAGTGTTACAGTCAGACATCAGGGCTGTCAGGGCTGTGTTACAGTGTTACAGTCAGACATCAGGGCTGCTGTGTTACAGTGTTACAGTCAGACATCAGGGCTGTGTTACAGTGTTACAGTCAGACATCAGGTCTGTGTTACAGTGTTACAGTTCAGTCAGACATCAGGGCTGTGTTACAGTGTTAAAGTCAGACATCAGGACATCAGGGCTGTGTTACAGTGTTGTCAGACATCAGGGCATCAGGGCTGTGTTACAGTGTTACAGTCAGACATCAGGGCTGTGGTAGGGCTGTGTTACAGTGTTAAAGTCAGACATCAGGGCTGTATCAGGGCTGTGTTACAGTGTTACAGTCAGACATCAGGGCTGTGTTACAGTGTTACAGTCAGACATCAGGGCTGTGCAGTGTTACAGTCAGACATCAGGGCTGTTATCAGGCTGTGTTACAGTGTTAAAGTCAGACATCAGGGGGCTGTGTTACAGACATGTTACAGTGTTACAGTCAGACATCAGGGCTGTGTTACAGTGTTACAGTCAGACATCAGGGCATCAGGGCAGTGTTACAGTCAGACATCAGGCTGTATCAGGGCTGTGTTACAGTGTTACAGTCAGACATCAGCTGTTACAGTGTTAAGTCAGACATCAGGGCTACAGTGTTACAGTCAGACATCAGGACTGTATCAGGGCTGTGTTACAGTGTTACACAGACATCAGACATCAGGGCTGTGTTACAGTGTTACAGTCAGACATCAGGACATCAGGGCTGTGTTACAGTGTTACAGGCAGGGGGCTGTGTTACAGTGTTACAGTCAGACATCAGGGCTGTATCAGGGCTGTGTTACAGTGTTACAGTCAGACATCAGGGCTGTATCAGGGCTGTGTTACAGTGTTACAGTCAGACATCAGACATCAGGGCTGTGTTACAGTGTTAAAGTCAGACATCAGGACTGTATCAGGGCTGTGTTACAGTGTTACAGTCAGACATCAGGGCTGTGTTACAGTGTTACAGTCAGACATCAGGGCTGTATCAGGGCTGTGTTACAGTGTTACAGTCAGACATCAGGGCTGTATCAGGGCTGTGTTACAGTGTTACAGTCAGACATCAGTGTTACAGTGTTACAGTCAGACATCAGGGCTGTGTTACAGTGTTACAGTCAGACATCAGGGCTGTATCAGGGCTGTGTTACAGTGTTAGTCAGACATCAGGACATCAGGGCTGTGTTACAGTGTTACAGTCAGACATCAGGGCTGTGTTACAGTGTTACAGTCAGACATCAGGGCTGTGTTACAGTGTAAGTCAGACATCAGGACTGTATCAGGGCTGTGTTACAGTGTTAAGTCAGACATCAGGGCTGTATCAGGGCTGTGTTACAGTGTTACAGTCAGACATCAGGGCTGTGTTACAGTGTTAAAGTCAGACATCAGGGCTGTATCAGGGCTGTGTTAGAGTGTTAAAGTCAGACATCAGGGCTGTGTTACAGTGTTACAGTCAGACATCAGGACTGTATCAGGGCTGGCAGTGTTACAGTCAGACATCAGGGCTGTGTTACAGTGTTACAGTCAGACATCAGGGCTGTGTTACAGTGTTACAGTCAGACATCAGGGCTGTGGGCTGTCAGGGTTACAGTGTTACAGACATCAGACATCAGGGCTGTGTTACAGTGTTACAGTCAGACATCAGGGCTGGTCACTGTGTTACAGTGTTAAAGTCAGACATCAGGGCTGTGTTACAGTGTTACAGTCAGACATCAGGGCTGTATCAGGGCTGTGTTACAGTGTTACAGTCAGACATCAGGACTGTATCAGGGCTGTGTTACAGTGTTAAAGTCAGACATCAGGACTGTATCAGGGCTGTGTTACAGTGTTACAGGCAGACATCAGGGCTGTGTTACATTGTTACAGTCAGACATCAGGGCTGTATCAGGGCTGTGTTACAGTGTTACAGTCAGACATCAGGGCTGTATCAGGGCTGTGTTACAGTGTTACAGTCAGACATCAGGACTGTATCAGGCTGTGTTACAGTGTTAAAGTCAGACATCAGGACTGTATCAGGCTGTGTTACAGTGTTACAGGCAGACATCAGGGCTGTGTTACAGTGTTACAGTCAGACATCAGGGCTGTATCAGGGCTGTGTTACAGTGTTACAGTCAGACATCAGGGCTGTATCAGGGTGTGTCAGACATCAGGGCAGTGTTACAGTCAGACATCAGGGCTGTGTTACAGTGTTACAGTCAGACATCAGTGTTGTATCAGGGCTGTGTTACAGTGTTACAGTCAGACATCAGGGCTGTATCAGGGCTGTGTTACAGTGTTACAGTCAGACATCAGGGCTGTGTTACTTGTTACAGTGTTAAAGTCAGACATCAGGGCTGTGTTACAGTGTTACAGACATCAGGGCTGTGTTACAGTGTTAACAGTCAGACATCAGGGCTGTATCAGGGCTGTGTTACAGTGTTACAGTCAGACATCAGGGCTGGTTGTGTTACAGTGTTAAAGTCAGACATCAGGGCTGGACAGTGTTAAAGTCAGACATCAGGGCTGTGTTACAGTGTTAAAGTCAGACATCAGGGCTGTATCAGGGCTGTGTTACAGTGTTACAGTCAGACATCAGGGGTTAGCCCTGTGTTACAGTGTTAAAGTCAGACATCAGGGCTGTGTTACAGTGTTACAGTCAGACATCAGGGCTGTATCAGGGCTGTGTTACAGTGTTCTGTGTTACAGTTCAGACATCAGGGCTGTGTTACAGTGTTACAGTCAGACATCAGGGCTGTGTTACAGTGTTAAGTCAGACATCAGGACTGTATCAGGGCTGTGTTACAGTGTTACAGTCAGACATCAGGGCTGTGTTACAGTGTTACAGTCAGACATCAGGGCTGTATCAGGGCTGTGTTACAGTGTTACAGGCAGACATCAGGGCTGTGTTACATTGTTACAGTCAGACATCAGGGCTGTATCAGGGCTGTGTTACAGTGTTACAGTCAGACATCAGGGCTGTATCAGGGCTGTGTTACAGTGTTACAGTCAGACATCAGGACTGTATCAGGGCTGTGTTACAGTGTTAAAGTCAGACATCAGGACTGTATCAGGGCTGTGTTACAGTGTTACAGGCAGACATCAGGGCTGTGTTACAGTGTTACAGTGAGACATCAGGGCTGTATCAGGGCTGTGTTACAGTGTTACAGTCAGACATCAGGGCTGTATCAGGGCTGTGTTACAGTGTTAAAGTCAGACATCAGGGCTGTGTTACAGTGTTACAGTCAGACATCAGGGCTGTGTTACAGTGTTACAGTCAGACATCAGGGCTGTCAGACATCAGGGCTGTGTTACAGTGTTACAGTCAGACATCAGGGCTGTATCAGGGCTGTGTTACAGTGTTACAGTCAGACATCAGGGCTGTGTTACAGTGTTACAGTCAGACATCAGGGCTGTGTTACAGTGTTAAAGTCAGACATCAGGACTGTATCAGGGCTGTGTTACAGTGTTACAGTCAGACATCAGGGCTGTGTTACAGTGTTACAGTCAGACATCAGGGCTGTATCAGGGCTGTGTTACAGTGTTACAGTCAGACATCAGGGCTGTGTTACAGTGTTACAGTCAGACATCAGGGCTGTGTTACAGTGTTACAGTCAGACATCAGGGCTGTATCAGGGCTGTGTTACAGTGTTACAGTCAGACATCAGGGCTGTATCAGGGCTGTGTTACAGTGTTACAGTCAGACATCAGGGCTGTATTAGGGCTGTGTTACAGTGTTAAAGTCAGACATCAGGGCTGTATCAGGGCTGTGTTACAGTGTTACAGTCAGACATCAGGGCTGTATCAGGGCTGTGTTACAGTGTTACAGTCAGACATCAGGGCTGTGTTACAGTGTTACAGTCAGACATCAGGGCTGTATCAGGGCTGTGTTACAGTCAGACATCAGGACTGTATCAGGGCTGTGTTACAGTGTTACAGTCAGACATCAGGGCTGTGTTACAGTGTTACAGTCAGACATCAGGGCTGTGTTACAGTGTTACAGTCAGACATCAGGGCTGTGTTACAGTGTTACAGTCAGACATCAGGGCTGTATCAGGGCTGTGTTACAGTGTTACAGTCAGACATCAGGGCTGTGTTACTGTGTTACAGTCAGACAGTCAGACATCAGGGCTGTGTTACAGTGTTACATCAGACATCAGGGCTGTGTTACAGTGTTAAAGTCAGACATCAGGGCTGTATCAGGGCTGTGTTACAGTGTTACAGTCAGACATCAGGGCTGTATCAGGGCTGTGTTACAGTGTTAAAGTCAGACATCAGGGCTGGTTACTGTCAGACATCAGGGCTGTGTTACAGTGTTAAAGTCAGACATCAGGGCTGTATCAGGGCTGTGTTACAGTGTTACAGTCAGACATCAGGGCTGGCTGTGTTACAGTGTTAAAGTCAGACATCAGGGCTGTGTTACAGTGTTACAGTCAGACATCAGGGCTGTATCAGGGCTGTGTTACAGTGTTAAAGTCAGACATCAGGGCTGTGTTACAGTGTTACAGTCAGACATCAGGACTGTATCAGGGCTGTGTTACAGTGTTAAAGTCAGACATCAGGACATCAGGGCTGTGTTACAGTGTTACAGTCAGACATCAGGGCTGTGTTACAGTGTTACAGTCAGACATCAGGGCTGTATCAGGGCTGTGTTACAGTGTTAAAGTCAGACATCAGGGCTGTGTTACAGTGTTACAGTCAGACATCAGGGCTGTATCAGGGCTGTGTTACAGTGTTAAAGTCAGACATCAGGGCTGTGTTACAGTGTTACAGTCAGACATCAGGGCTGTGTTACAGTGTTACAGTCAGACATCAGGGCTGTATCAGGCTGTGTTACAGTGTTACAGTCAGACATCAGGGCTGTGTTACAGTGTTACAGTCAGACATCAGGGCTGTGTTACAGTGTTACAGTCAGACATCAGGGCTGTGTTACAGTGTTAAAGTCAGACATCAGGGCTGTATCAGGGCTGTGTTACAGTGTTACAGTCAGACATCAGGGCTGTGTTACAGTGTTACAGTCAGACATCAGGACTGTATCAGGGCTGTGTTACAGTGTTACAGGCAGACATCAGGGCTGTGTTACAGTGTTACAGTCAGACATCAGGGCTGTATCAGGGCTGTGTTACAGTGTTACAGTCAGACATCAGGGCATCAGGGCTGTGTTACAGTGTTACAGTCAGACATCAGGGCTGTATCAGGGCTGTGTTACAGTGTTACAGTCAGACATCAGGGCTGTATCAGGGCTGTGTTACAGTGTTACAGTCAGACATCAGGGCTGGCTGTGTTACAGTGTTAAAGTCAGACATCAGGGCTGTGTTACAGTGTTACAGTCAGACATCAGGGCTGTATCAGTGTTACAGTCAGACATCAGGCTGTATCAGGGCTGTGTTACAGTGTTACAGTCAGACATCAGGGCTGGGCTGTGTTACAGTGTTACAGTCAGACATCAGGACTGTGTTACAGTGTTACAGTCAGACATCAGGGCTGTGTTACAGTGTTACAGTCAGACATCAGGGCTGTATCAGGGCTGTGTTACAGTGTTACAGTCAGACATCAGGGCTGTGTTACAGTGTTAAAGTCAGACATCAGGGCTGTGTTACAGTGTTACAGTCAGACATCAGGGCTGTGTTACAGTGTTACAGTCAGACATCAGGGCTGTATCAGGGCTGTGTTACAGTGTTACAGTCAGACATCAGGGCTGTATCAGGGCTGTGTTACAGTGTTAAAGTCAGACATCAGGGCTGTGTTACAGTGTTAAAGTCAGACATCAGGGCTGTGTTACAGTGTTAAAGTCAGACATCAGGGCTGTATCAGGGCTGTGTTACAGTGTTACAGTCAGACATCAGGGCTGTGTTACTGTGTTACAGTGTTAAAGTCAGACATCAGGGCTGTGTTACAGTGTTACAGTCAGACATCAGGGCTGTGTTACTGTGTTACAGTGTTAAAGTCAGACATCAGGGCTGTGTTACAGTGTTACAGTCAGAGATCAGGACTGTATCAGGGCTGTGTTACAGTGTTAAAGTCAGACATCAGGACTGTATCAGGGCTGTGTTACAGTGTTACAGTCAGACATCAGGGCTGTGTTACAGTGTTACAGTCAGACATCAGGGCTGTATCAGGGCTGTGTTACAGTGTTAAAGTCAGACATCAGGGCTGTGTTACAGTGTTACAGTCAGACATCAGGGCTGTATCAGGGCTGTGTTACAGTGTTAAAGTCAGACATCAGGGCTGTGTTACAGTGTTACAGTCAGACATCAGGGCTGTGTTACAGTGTTACAGTCAGACATCAGGGCTGTATCAGGGCTGTGTTACAGTGTTACAGTCAGACATCAGGGCTGTGTTACAGTGTTACAGTCAGACATCAGGGCTGTGTTACAGTGTTACAGTCAGACATCAGGGCTGTGTTACAGTGTTAAAGTCAGACATCAGGACTGTATCAGGGCTGTGTTACAGTGTTACAGTCAGACATCAGGGCTGTGTTACAGTGTTACAGTCAGACATCAGGGCTGTATCAGGGCTGTGTTACAGTGTTACAGTCAGACATCAGGGCTGTGTTACAGTGTTACAGTCAGACATCAGGCTGTATCAGGGCTGTGTTACAGTGTTACAGTCAGACATCAGGGCTGTGTTACTGTGTTACAGTGTTAAAGTCAGACATCAGGGCTGTGTTACAGTGTTACAGTCAGACATCAGGGCTGTGTTACAGTGTTACAGTCAGACATCAGGGCTGTGTTACAGTGTTACAGTCAGACATCAGGGCTGTATCAGGGCTGTGTTACAGTGTTACAGTCAGACATCAGGGCTGTATCAGGGCTGTGTTACAGTGTTAAAGTCAGACATCAGGGCTGTGTTACAGTGTTACAGTCAGACATCAGGGCTGTATCAGGGCTGTGTTACAGTGTTAAAGTCAGACATCAGGGCTGTGTTACAGTGTTACAGTCAGACATCAGGGCTGTGTTACAGTGTTACAGTCAGACATCAGGGCTGTGTTACAGTGTTACAGTCAGACATCAGGGCTGTGTTACAGTGTTACAGTCAGACATCAGGGCTGTATCAGGGCTGTGTTACAGTGTTACAGTCAGACATCAGGGCTGTGTTACAGTGTTACAGTCAGACATCAGGGCTGTGTTACTGTGTTACAGTCAGACATCAGGGCTGTGTTACAGTGTTAAAGTCAGACATCAGGACTGTATCAGGGCTGTGTTACAGTGTTACAGTCAGACATCAGGGCTGTGTTACAGTGTTAAAGTCAGACATCAGGACTGTATCAGGGCTGTGTTACAGTGTTACAGTCAGACATCAGGGCTGTATCAAGGCTGTGTTACAGTGTTACAGTCAGACATCAGGGCTGTGTTACAGTGTTAAAGTCAGACATCAGGGCTGTATCAGGGCTGTGTTACAGTGTTACAGTCAGACATCAGGGCTGTATCAGGGCTGTGTTACAGTGTTAAAGTCAGACATCAGGGCTGTATTAGGGCTGTGTTACAGTGTTACAGTCAGACATCAGGGCTGTATCAGCGCTGTGTTACAGTGTTAAAGTCAGACATCAGGGCTGTGTTACAGTGTTACAGTCAGACATCAGGGCTGTATCAGGGCTGTGTTACAGTCAGACATCAGGGCTGTATCAGGGCTGTGTTACAGTGTTACAGTCAGACATCAGGGCTGTATCAGCGCTGTGTTACAGTCTTAAAGTCAGACATCAGGGCTGTGTTACAGTGTTACAGTCAGACATCAGGGCTGTATCAGGGCTGTGTTACAGTCAGACATCAGGACTGTATCAGGGCTGTGTTACAGTGTTACAGTCAGACATCAGGGCTGTATCAGGGCTGTGTTACAGTGTTACAGTCAGACATCAGGGCTGTGTTACAGTGTTACAATCAGACATCAGGGCTGTATCAGGGCTGTGTTACAGTGTTACAGTCAGACATCAGGGCTGTGTTACAGTGTTAAAGTCAGACATCATGGCTGTATCAGGGCTGTGTTACAGTGTTACAGTCAGACATCAGGGCTGTGTTACAGTGTTAAAGTCAGACATCAGGGCTGTATCAGGGCTGTGTTACAGTGTTACAGTCAGACATCAGGACTGTATCAGGGCTGTGTTACAGTGTTACAGTCAGACATCAGGGCTGTATCAGGGCTGTGTTACAGTCAGACATCAGGGCTGTATCAGGGCTGTGTTACAGTGTTACAGTCAGACATCAGGGCTGTATCAGCGCTGTGTTACAGTCTTAAAGTCAGACATCAGGGCTGTGTTACAGTGTTACAGTCAGACATCAGGGCTGTATCAGGGCTGTGTTACAGTGTTACAGTCAGACATCAGGGCTGTATCAGGGCTGTGTTACAGTGTTACAGTCAGACATCAGGGCTGTGTTACAGTGTTAAAGTCAGACATCAGGACTGTATCAGGGCTGTGTTACAGTGTTACAGTCAGACATCAGGGCTGTATCAAGGCTGTGTTACAGTGTTACAGTCAGACATCAGGGCTGTGTTACAGTGTTAAAGTCAGACATCAGGGCTGTATCAGGCTGTCCTCCCAGTGTTACAGTCAGACATCAGGGCTGTATCAGGGCTGTGTTACAGTGTTAAAGTCAGACATCAGGGCTGTATTAGGGCTGTGTTACAGTGTTACAGTCAGACATCAGGGCTGTATCAGCGCTGTGTTACAGTGTTAAAGTCAGACATCAGGGCTGTGTTACAGTGTTACAGTCAGACATCAGGGCTGTATCAGGGCTGTGTTACAGTCAGACATCAGGGCTGTATCAGGGCTGTGTTACAGTGTTACAGTCAGACATCAGGGCTGTATCAGCGCTGTGTTACAGTCTTAAAGTCAGACATCAGGGCTGTGTTACAGTGTTACAGTCAGACATCAGGGCTGTATCAGGGCTGTGTTACAGTCAGACATCAGGACTGTATCAGGGCTGTGTTACAGTGTTAAAGTCAGACATCAGGGCTGTATCAGGGCTGTGTTACAGTGTTACAGTCAGACATCAGGGCTGTATCAGGACTGTGTTACAGTGTTACAGTCAGACATCAGGGCTGTGTTACAGTGTTACAATCAGACATCAGGGCTGTATCAGGGCTGTGTTACAGTGTTACAGTCAGACATCAGGGCTGTGTTACAGTGTTAAAGTCAGACATCAGGGCTGTATCAGGGCTGTGTTACAGTGTTACAGTCAGACATCAGGGCTGTGTTACAGTGTTAAAGTCAGACATCAGGGCTGTATCAGGGCTGTGTTACAGTCAGACATCAGGACTGTATCAGCGCTGTGTTACAGTGTTACAGTCAGACATCAGGGCTGTGTTACAGTGTTAAAGTCAGACATCAGGGCTGTATCAGGGCTGTGTTACAGTGTTACAGTCAGACATCAGGACTGTATCAGGGCTGTGTTACAGTGTTAAAGTCAGACATCAGGACTCTATCAGGGCTGTGTTACAGTGTTACAGTCAGACATCAGGGCTGTGTTACAGTGTTAAAGTCAGACATCAGGGCTGTGTTACAGTGTTACAGTCAGACATCAGGACTGTATCAGGGCTGTGTTACAGTGTTACAGTCAGACATCAGGGCTGTGTTACAGTGTTACAGTCAGACATCAGGGCTGTATCAGGGCTGTGTTACAGTGTTACAGTCAGACATCAGGGCTGTGTTACAGTGTCACAGTCAGACATCAGGGCTGTATCAGGGCTGTGTTACAGTGTTACAGTCAGACATCAGGACTGTATCAGGGCTGTGTTACAGTGTTAAAGTCAGACATCAGGGCTGTGTTACAGTGTTACAGTCAGACATCAGGGCTGTATCAGGGCTGTGTTACAGTGTTACAGTCAGACATCAGGGCTGTGTTACAGTGTTAAAGTCAGACATCAGGGCTGTGTTACAGTGTTACAGTGTTAAAGTCAGACAAGATAGACAATGTATTGTCCTGCCTGTCTGAAACAGTCTGATAATAGATAATGTATTGTCCTGCCTCTCTGAAACAGTCTGATAATAGATAATGTATTGTCCTGCCTGTCTGAAACAGTCTGATAGTAGATAATGTATTGTCCTGCCTGTCTGAAACAGTCTGATAGTAGATAACCCTATTGTCCTGCCTCTCTGAAACAGTCTGATAATAGATAATGTATTGTCCTGCCTGTCTGAAACAGTCTGATATAGATAATGTATTGTCCTCCCCTGAGTCTCCATCAGATTGTTTCTACCCTTACATCAGACCAGCTGTGTCTACATTAACATCGGACAGGCCAACATGATCCCTCCCTGAAACTCCTCTCCTCTCCTCTCCCTCTCCCTCCCTAACATCTCCCCAACCTCCTAACATCTCCTCCCTCCCCTCCTCTTAACCTCCCCTAAACCCTAAACCCCTCATCGGACCCTAACCCTAACCCCTCCTCTCAGAACCCCTAACCCTCCCTCTCCTCTCCTCTCCAACCTCCTCTCCTCAGAACCCTAACCCTACCCTCCCTCTCCTCTCCTCTCCTCTCCTCTCCTCTCCTCTTTCTCTATGTCTCTCAGTGCCAGGTCCGTAACCCCTCGGGGACAAGAGGCCCGTGATCTTGCTGGCAGAGTTACCCTCACTGTGATGAGAAACAAAGAAATCCCCAAATCTCCTCCCCAGACTCCCCTCTCCTCCCTCCCCAGCTCCACCCTACTGATCCCTGGGCCTGGGGGAGGGAGGAGAACCCTAATGAATAATACAAGAAAAGCAGGGAAGATTTGATGATAAGCTCCCATAACCTCAGTGTAATACCATTGCATTGAGTCCTTGGTGTTTAGAGTTAACCCTACCCTAACATCAGAACCCTAACCCTAACCTAACATCAGAACCCTAACCCTACCCTAACACCAGAACCCTAACCCTACCCCAACATCAGAACCCTAACCCTACCCTAACATCAGAACCCTAACCCTACCCTAACACCAGAACCCTAACCCTACCCCAACATCAGAACCCTAACCCTACCCTAACATCAAAACCCTAAACAAACCCTAACATCAGAACCCTAACCTGACCCTAACATCAGAACCCTAAACAAACCCTAACATCAGAACCCTAACCCTCCCCTAACATCAGAACCCTAACCCTCCTCTAACATCAGAACCCTAACCCTCCCCTAACATCAGAACCCTAACCCTCCTCTAACATCAGAACCCTAACCCTACCCTAACACCAGAACCCTAACCCTACCCCAACATCAGAACCCTAACCCTACCCTAACATCAAAACCCTAAACAAACCCTAACATCAGAACCCTAACCCTGACCCTAACATCAGAACCCTAAACAAACCCTAACATCAGAACCCTAACCCTCCCCTAACATCAGAACCCTAACCCTCCTCTAACATCAGAACCCTAACTCTCCCCTAACATCAGAACCCTAACCCTCCCCTAACATCAGAACCCTAACCCTACACTAACATCAGAACCCTAACCCTCCCCTAACATCAGAACCCTAACCCTACCCTAACAGAACTCTATCCTAATGAAACTCACATAAAAAGCAGCAAAATACATAATTACTGCTATTAAAATAATGAGCTCTTTGAGATAAGCTGTTGGTCTAAGCTCCCCCTCAGAGGAAAATGGAAAGAGACTCGTGAGCTGTTCCTCAGACATGAGCAAACATATTTAGTAGATAATTAGTAGATCATTTCCCAGGTATGTCTGAAAGAGGGTGGGGAGGCAGATTAAGGTAGGTAGGAGGGTGGTGTAGTGGGGAGGCAGAGTTAAGGTAGGTAGCAGGGTGGTGTAGTGAGGAGGCAGAGTTAAGGCAGGTAGCAGGTAGCAGGGTGGTGTAGTGAGGAGGCAGAGTTAAGGCAGGTAGCAGGGTGGTGTAGTGAGGAGGCAGAGTTAAGGCAGGTAGCAGGTAGCAGGGTGGTGTAGTGAGGAGGCAGAGTTAAGGCAGGTAGCAGGGTGGTGTAGTGAGGAGGCAGAGTTAAGGCAGGTAGCAGGGTGGTGTAGTGAGGAGGCAGAGTTAAGGCAGGTAGCAGGGTGGTGTAGTGAGGAGGCAGAGTTAGCAGGGTGGTGTAGTGAGGAGGCAGAGTTAAGGCAGGTAGCAGGGGTGGGTAGTGAGGAGGCAGAGTTAGGCAGGTAGCAGGTAGCAGGGTGGTGAGGAGGCAGAGTTAAGGCAGGTAGCAGGGTGGTGTAGTGAGGAGGCAGAGTTAAGGCAGGTAGCAGGGTAGTGAGGAGGCAGAGTTAAGGCAGGTAGCAGGGTGGTGTAGTGAGGAGGCAGAGTTAAGGTAGGTAGCAGGGTGGTGTAGTGAGGAGGCAGAGTTAAGGCAGGTAGCAGGGTGGGTGTAGTGAGGAGGCAGAGTTAAGGCAGGTAGCAGGGTGGTGTAGTGAGGAGGCAGAGTTAAGGCAGGTAGCAGGGTGGTGTAGTGAGGAGACAGAGTTAAGGCAGGTAGCAGGTAGCAGGGTGGTGTAGTGAGGAGGCAGAGTTAAGGCAGGTACCAGGGTGGTGAGGAGGCAGAGTTAAGGCAGGTAGCAGGTAGCAGGGTGGGTAGGGAGGCAGAGTTAAGGCAGGTAGCAGGGGGTGTAGTGAGGAGGCAGAGTTAAGGCAGGTAGCAGGGTGGTGTAGTGAGGCAGAGTTAAGGCAGGTAGCAGGGTGGTGAGGAGGCAGAGTTAAGGCAGGTAGCAGGGTGGTGTAGTGAGGAGGCAGAGTTAAGGCAGGTAGCAGGGTGGTGTAGTGAGGAGGCAGAGTTAAGGCAGGTAGCAGGGTGGTGTGGTGAGGAGGCAGAGTTAAGGCAGGTAGCAGGGTGGTGTGGTGAGGAGGCAGAGTTAAGGCAGGTAGCAGGGTGGTGTAGTGAGGAGGCAGAGTTAAGGCAGGTAGCAGGGTGGTGTAGTGAGGAGGCAGAGTTAAGGCAGGTAGCAGGGTGGTGTAGTGAGGAGGCAGAGTTAAGGCAGGTAGCAGGGTGGTGTAGTGAGGAGGCAGAGTTAAGGCAGGTAGCAGGGTGGTGTAGTGAGGAGGCAGAGTTAAGGCAGGTAGCAGGGTGGGGTAGTGAGGAGGCAGAGTTAAGGCAGGTAGCAGGGTGGTGTAGTGAGGAGACAGAGTTAAGGCAGGTAGCAGGGTGGTGTAGTGAGGAGGCAGAGTTAAGGCAGGTAGCAGTGGTGGTAGTGAGGAGGCAGAGTTAAGGCAGGTAGCAGGGTGGTGTAGTGAGGAGGCAGAGTTAAGGCAGGTAGCAGGGTGGTGTAGTGAGGAGGCAGAGTTAAGGCAGGTAGCAGGGTGGTGTAGTGAGGAGGCAGAGTTAGGCAGGTAGCAGGTAGCAGGGCAGGTAGTGGTGAGGAGGCAGAGTTAGCAGGGTGGGGTAGTGAGGAGGCAGAGTTAAGGCAGGTAGCAGGGTGGTGTAGTGAGGAGGCAGAGTTAAGGCAGGTAGCAGGGGGTGGTGTAGTGAGGCAGAGTTAAGGCAGGTAGCAGGGTGGTGTAGTGAGGAGGCAGAGTTAAGGTAGGTAGCAGGGTGGTGTGGTGAGGAGGCAGAGTTAGCAGGGTGGTGTAGTGAGGAGGCAGAGTTAAGGCAGGTAGCAGGGTGGTGTAGTGAGGAGGCAGAGTTAAGGCAGGTAGCAGGGTGGTGTAGTGAGGAGGCAGAGTTAAGGCAGGTAGCAGGGTGGTGTAGTGAGGAGGCAGAGTTAAGGCAGGTAGCAGGTAGCAGGGTGGTGTAGTGAGGAGGCAGAGTTAAGGCAGGTAGCAGGGTGGTGTAGTGAGGAGGCAGAGTTAAGGCAGGTAGCAGGTAGCAGGGTGGTGTAGTGAGGAGGCAGAGTTAAGGCAGGTAGCAGGGTGGTGTAGTGAGGAGGCAGAGTTAAGGCAGGTAGCAGGGTCGTGTAGTGAGGAGACAGAGTTAAGGCAGGTAGCAGGGTGGTGTAGTGAGGAGGCAGAGTTAGCAGGGTGGTGTAGTGAGGAGTCAGAGTTAAGGTAGGTAGCAGGGTGGTATGGTGAGGAGGCAGAGTTAAGGCAGGTAGCAGGGTGGTGTAGTGAGGAGGCAGAGTTAAGGTAGGTAGCAGGGTGGTGTGGTGAGGAGGCAGAGTTAGCAGGGTGGTGTAGTGAGGAGGCAGAGTTAAGGCAGGTAGCAGGGTGGTGTAGTGAGGAGGCAGAGTTAGCAGGGTGGTGTA
>NW_027040377.1:97604-118256 GCF_034236695.1 Oncorhynchus nerka
TAGTTGTGGTTCAGAGACCTACTGAAACTCTACTAGGTTTAGTTGTTGTTGGGTTTATTTCCAGCTGAAGTCAAGGCGTCTAGTTGTGGTTCAGAGACTTACTGAAACTCGACTAGGTTTAGTTGTTGTTGGGTTTATTTCCAGCTGAAGTCAAGGCGTCTAGTTGTGGTTCAGAGACTTACTGAAACTCTATGAGGTTTAGTTGTTGTTGGGTTTATTTCCAGCTGAAGTCAAGGCGTCTAGTTGTGATTCAGAGACCTACTGAAACTCTATGAGGTTTAGTTGTTGTTGGGTTTATTTCCAGCTGAAGTCAAGGCGTCTAGTTGTGATTCAGAGACCTACTGAAACTCGACTAGGTTTAGTTGTTGTTCGGTTTATTTCCAGCTGAAGTCAAGGCGTCTAGTTGTGGTTCAGAGACTTACTGAAACTCTACTAGGTTTAGTTGACTTACTGAAACTCTACTAGGTTTAGTTGACTTACTGAAACTCTATTAGGTTTAGTTGACTTACTGAAACTCTACTAGGTTTAGTTGACTTACTGAAACTCTACTAGGTTTAGTTGACTTACTGAAACTCTACTAGGTTTAGTTGACTTACTGAAACTCTACTAGGTTTAGTTGACTTACTGAAACTCTACTAGGATTAGTTGACTTACTGAAACTCTACTAGGTTTAGTTGACTTACTGAAACTCTACTAGGTTTAGTTGACTTACTGAAACTCTACTAGGTTTAGTTGACTTACTGAAACTCTATTAGGTTTAGTTGTTTGAAACTCTACTAGGTTTATTTCCAGCTGAAGTCAAGGATTAGTCTAGTTGTGGTTCAGAGACTTACTGAAACTCGACTAGGTTTAGTTGTTGTTGGGTTTATTTCAGCTGAAGTTGCGTCTAGTTGTGGTTCAGAGACCTACTGAAACTCTACTAGGTTTAGTTGTTGTTGGGTTTATTTCCAGCTGAAGTCAAGGCATCTAGTTGTGGTTCAGAGACTTACTGAAACTCTACTAGGTTTAGTTGTTGTTGGGTTTATTTCAGCTGAAGTCAAGGCGTCTAGTTGTGGTTCAGAGACCTACTGAAACTCTACTAGGTTTAGTTGTTGTTGGGTTTATTTCCAGCTGAAGTCAAGGCGTCTAGTTGTGGTTCAGAGACTTACTGAAACTCGACTAGGTTTAGTTGTTGTTGGGTTTATTTCCAGCTGAAGTCAAGGCGTCTAGTTGTGGTTCAGAGACTTACTGAAACTCTATGAGGTTTAGTTGTTGTTGGGTTTATTTCCAGCTGAAGTCAAGGCGTCTAGTTGTGATTCAGAGACCTACTGAAACTCTATGAGGTTTAGTTGTTGTTGGGTTTATTTCCAGCTGAAGTCAAGGCGTCTAGTTGTGATTCAGAGACCTACTGAAACTCTACTAGGTTTAGTTGTTGTTGGGTTTATTTCCAGCTGAAGTCAAGGCGCCTAGTTGTGATTCAGAGACATACTGAAACTCTATGAGGTTTAGTTGTTGTTGGGTTTATTTCCAGCTGAAGTCAAGGCGTCTAGTTGTGGTTCAGAGACCTACTGAAACTCTACTAGGTTTAGTTGTTGTTGGGTTTATTTCCAGCTGAAGTCAAGGCGTCTAGTTGTGGTTCAGAGACCTACTGAAACTCTACTAGGTTTAGATGTTGTTGGGTTTATTTCCAGCTGAAGTCAAGGCGTCTAGTTGTGATTCAGAGACCTACTGAAACTCTACTAGGTTTAGATGTTGTTGGGTTTATTTCCAGCTGAAGTCAAGGCGTCTAGTTGTGGTTCAGAGACCTACTGAAACTCTACTAAGTTTAGTTGTTGTTGGGTTTATTTCCAGCTGAAGTCAAGGGGTCTAGTTGTGGTTCAGAGACCTACTGAAACTCTACTAGGTTTAATTGTTGTTGGGTTTATTTCAGCTGAAGTCAAGGCATCTAGTTGTGGTTCAGAGACTTACTGAAACTCTACTAGGTTTAGTTGACTTACTGAAACTCTACTAGGATTAGTTGACTTACTGAAACTCTACTAGGTTTAGTTGACTTACTGAAACTCTACTAGGTTTAGTTGACTTACTGAAACTCTACTAGGTTTAGTTGACTTACTGAAACTCTATTAGGTTTAGTTGTTGTTGGGTTTATTTCCAGCTGAAGTCAAGGCGTCTAGTTGTGGTTCAGACCCCTATTGAAACTCTACTAGGTGTAGTTGTTGTTGGGTTTATTTCCAGCTGAAGTCAAGGCGTCTAGTTGTGGTTCAGAGACCTACTGAAACTCTACTAGGTTTGGTTGTTGTTGGGTTTATTTCAGCTGAAGTCAAGGCATCTAGTTGTGGTTCAGAGACTTACTGAAACTCTACTAGGTTTAATTGTTGTTGGGTTTATTTCCAGCTGAAGTCAAGGCATCTAGTTGTGGTTCAGAGACTTACTGAAACTCTACTAGGTTTAGTTGACTTACTGAAACTCTACTAGGATTAGTTGACTTACTGAAACTCTACTAGGTTTAGTTGACTTACTGAAACTCTACTAGGTTTAGTTGACTTACTGAAACTCTACTAGGTTTAGTTGACTTACTGAAACTCTATTAGGTTTAGTTGTTGTTGGGTTTATTTCAGCTGAAGTCAAGGCGTCTAGTTGTGGTTCAGACCCTATTGAAACTCTACTAGGTGTAGTTGTTGTTGGGTTTATTTCCAGCTGAAGTCAAGGCGTCTAGTTGTGGTTCAGAGACCTACTGAAACTCTACTAGGTTTAGTTGTTGTTGGGTTTATTTCCAGCTGAAGTCAAGGCATCTAGTTGTGGTTCAGAGACTTACTGAAACTCTACTAGGTTTAGTTGTTGTTGGGTTTATTTCCAGCTGAAGTCAAGGCGTCTAGTTGTGGTTCAGAGACTTACTGAAACTCTACTAGGTTTAGTTGTTGTTGGGTTTATTTCAGCTGAAGTCAAGGCGTCTAGTTGTGGTTCAGAGACTTACTGAAACTCTATGAGGTTTAGTTGTTGTTGGGTTTATTTCCAGCTGAAGTCAAGGCGTCTAGTTGTGGTTCAGAGACTTACTGAAACTCTATGAGGTTTAGTTGTTGTTGGGTTTATTTCCAGCTGAAGTCAAGGGGTCTAGTTGTGGTTCAGAGACTTACTGAAACTCTACTAGGTTTAGTTGTTGTTGGGTTTATTTCCAGCTGAAGTCAAGGCATCTAGTTGTGGTTCAGAGACTTACTGAAACTCTACTAGGTTTAGTTGTTGTTGGGTTTATTTCCAGCTGAAGTCAAGGCGTCTAGTTGTGGTTCAGAGACTTACTGAAACTCGACTAGGTTTAGTTGTTGTTGGGTTTATTTCCAGCTGAAGTCAAGGCGTCTAGTTGTGGTTCAGAGACTTACTGAAACTCTACTAGGTTTAGTTGTTGTTGGGTTTATTTCCAGCTGAAGTCAAGGCGTCTAGTTGTGGTTCAGAGACTTACTGAAACTCGACTAGGTTTAGTTGTTGTTGGGTTTATTTCCAGCTGAAGTCAAGGCGTCTAGTTGTGGTTCAGAGACTTACTGAAACTCTACTAGGTTTAGTTGTTGTTGGGTTTATTTCCAGCTGAAGTCAAGGCGTCTAGTTGTGGTTCAGAGACTTACTGAAACTCGACTAGGTTTAGTTGTTGTTGGGTTTATTTCCAGCTGAAGTCAAGGCGTCTAGTTGTGGTTCAGAGACTTACTGAAACTCTACTAGGTTTAGTTGTTGTTGGGTTTATTTCCAGCTGAAGTCAAGGCGTCTAGTTGTGGTTCAGAGACCTACTGAAACTCTACTAGGTTTAGTTGTTGTTGGGTTTATTTCCAGCTGAAGTCAAGGCGTCTAGTTGTGGTTCAGAGACTTACTGAAACTCGACTAGGTTTAGTTGTTGTTGGGTTTATTTCCAGCTGAAGTCAAGGCGTCTAGTTGTGGTTCAGAGACTTACTGAAACTCTATGAGGTTTAGTTGTTGTTGGGTTTATTTCAGCTGAAGTCAAGGCGTCTAGTTGTGATTCAGAGACCTACTGAAACTCTATGAGGTTTAGTTGTTGTTGGGTTTATTTCCAGCTGAAGTCAAGGCGTCTAGTTGTGATTCAGAGACCTACTGAAACTCTACTAGGTTTAGTTGTTGTTGGGTTTATTTCAGCTGAAGTCAAGGCGCCTAGTTGTGATTCAGAGACATACTGAAACTCTATGAGGTTTAGTTGTTGTTGGGTTTATTTCAGCTGAAGTCAAGGCGTCTAGTTGTGGTTCAGAGACCTACTGAAACTCTACTAGGTTTAGTTGTTGTTGGGTTTATTTCCAGCTGAAGTCAAGGCGTCTAGTTGTGGTTCAGAGACCTACTGAAACTCTACTAGGTTTAGATGTTGTTGGGTTTATTTCCAGCTGAAGTCAAGGCGTCTAGTTGTGATTCAGAGACCTACTGAAACTCTACTAGGTTTAGATGTTGTTGGGTTTATTTCCAGCTGAAGTCAAGGCGTCTAGTTGTGGTTCAGAGACCTACTGAAACTCTACTAGGTTTAGTTGTTGTTGGGTTTATTTCCAGCTGAAGTCAAGGGGTCTAGTTGTGGTTCAGAGACCTACTGAAACTCTACTAGGTTTAATTGTTGTTGGGTTTATTTCCAGCTGAAGTCAAGGCATCTAGTTGTGGTTCAGAGACTTACTGAAACTCTACTAGGTTTAGTTGACTTACTGAAACTCTACTAGGATTAGTTGACTTACTGAAACTCTACTAGGTTTAGTTGACTTACTGAAACTCTACTAGGTTTAGTTGACTTACTGAAACTCTACTAGGTTTAGTTGACTTACTGAAACTCTATTAGGTTTAGTTGTTGTTGGGTTTATTTCCAGCTGAAGTCAAGGCGTCTAGTTGTGGTTCAGACCCCTATTGAAACTCTACTAGGTGTAGTTGTTGTTGGGTTTATTTCCAGCTGAAGTCAAGGCGTCTAGTTGTGGTTCAGAGACCTACTGAAACTCTACTAGGTTTGGTTGTTGTTGGGTTTATTTCCAGCTGAAGTCAAGGCATCTAGTTGTGGTTCAGAGACTTACTGAAACTCTACTAGGTTTAATTGTTGTTGGGTTTATTTCCAGCTGAAGTCAAGGCATCTAGTTGTGGTTCAGAGACTTACTGAAACTTACTAGGTTTAGTTGACTTACTGAAACTCTACTAGGATTAGTTGACTTACTGAAACTCTACTAGGTTTAGTTGACTTACTGAAACTCTACTAGGTTTAGTTGACTTACTGAAACTCTACTAGGTTTAGTTGACTTACTGAAACTCTATTAGGTTTAGTTGTTGTTGGGTTTATTTCCAGCTGAAGTCAAGGCGTCTAGTTGTGGTTCAGACCCCTATTGAAACTCTACTAGGTGTAGTTGTTGTTGGGTTTATTTCCAGCTGAAGTCAAGGCGTCTAGTTGTGGTTCAGAGACCTACTGAAACTCTACTAGGTTTAGTTGTTGTTGGGTTTATTTCCAGCTGAAGTCAAGGCATCTAGTTGTGGTTCAGAGACTTACTGAAACTAGGTTTAGTTGTTGTTGGGTTTATTTCCAGCTGAAGTCAACTAGTTGTGGTTCAGAGACTTACTGAAACTCGACTAGGTTTAGTTGTTGTTGGGTTTATTTCCAGCTGAAGTCAAGGCGTCTAGTTGTGGTTCAGAGACTTACTGAAACTCTACTGAGGTTTAGTTGTTGTTGGGTTTATTTCCAGCTGAAGTCAAGGCCTAGTTGTGGTTCAGAGACTTACTGAAACTCTATGAGGTTTAGTTGTTGCTGGGTTTATTTCCAGCTGAAGTCAAGGGTCTAGTTGTGGTTCAGAGACTTACTGAAACTCTACTAGGTTTAGTTGTTGTTGGGTTTATTTCAGCTGAAGTCAAGGCGTCTAGTTGTGGTTCAGAGACTTACTGAAACTCTACTAGGTTTAGTTGTTGTTGGGTTTATTTCCAGCTGAAGTCAAGGCGTCTAGTTGTGGTTCAGAGACTTACTGAAACTCTACTAGGTTTAGTTGTTGTTGGGTTTATTTCAGCTGAAGTCAAGGCGTCTAGTTGTGGTTCAGAGACTTACTGAAACTCTACTAGGTTTAGTTGTTGTTGGGTTTATTTCCAGCTGAAGTCAAGGCGTCTAGTTGTGGTTCAGAGACTTACTGAAACTCGACTAGGTTTAGTTGTTGTTGGGTTTACCAGCTGAAGTCAAGGCGCCTAGTTGTGGTTCAGAGACTTACTGAAACTCTACTAGGTTTAGTTGTTGTTGGGTTTATTTCCAGCTGAAGTCAAGGCGTCTAGTTGTGGTTCAGAGACTTACTGAAACTCGACTAGGTTTAGTTGTTGTTGGGTTTATTTCCAGCTGAAGTCAAGGCGTCTAGTTGTGGTTCAGAGACTTACTGAAACTCTACTAGGTTTAGTTGTTGTTGGGTTTATTTCCAGCTGAAGTCAAGGCGTCTAGTTGTGGTTCAGAGACTTACTGAAACTCGACTAGGTTTAGTTGTTGTTGGGTTTATTTCCAGCTGAAGTCAAGGCGTCTAGTTGTGGTTCAGAGACTTACTGAAACTCGACTAGGTTTAGTTGTTGTTGGGTTTATTTCCAGCTGAAGTCAAGGCGCCTAGTTGTGGTTCAGAGACTTACTGAAACTCGACTAGGTTTAGTTGTTGTTGGGTTTATTTCCAGCTGAAGTCAAGGCTCTAGTTGTGGTTCAGAGACCTACTGAAACTCTACTAGGTTTAGTTGTTGTTGGGTTTATTTCCAGCTGAAGTCAAGGGGTCTAGTTGTGGTTCAGAGACCTACTGAAACTCTACTAGGTTTAGTTGTTGTTGGGTTTATTTCCAGCTGAAGTCAAGGCATCTAGTTGTGGTTCAGAGACCTACTGAAACTCTACTAGGTTTAGTTGTTGTTGGGTTTATTTCCAGCTGAAGTCAAGGCGTCTAGTTGTGGTTCAGAGACCTACTGAAACTCTACTAGGTTTAGTTGTTGTTGGGTTTATTTCCAGCTGAAGTCAAGGCGTCTAGTTGTGGTTCAGAGACCTACTGAAACTCTATGAGGTTTAGTTGTTGTTGGGTTTATTTCCAGCTGAAGTCAAGGCGTCTAGTTGTGGTTCAGAGACTTACTGAAACTCTATGAGGTTTAGTTGTTGTTGGGTTTATTTCCAGCTGAAGTCAAGGCGTCTAGTTGTGGTTCAGAGACTTACTGAAACTCTACTAGGTTTAGTTGTTGTTGGGTTTATTTCCAGCTGAAGTCAAGGCGTCTAGTTGTGGTTCAGAGACTTACTGAAACTCTACTAGGTTTAGTTGTTGTTGGGTTTATTTCCAGCTGAAGTCAAGGCGTCTAGTTGTGATTCAGAGACCTACTGAAACTCGACTAGGTTTAGTTGTTGTTGGGTTTATTTCCAGCTGAAGTCAAGGCGTCTAGTTGTGGTTCAGAGACTTACTGAAACTCTACTAGGTTTAGTTGACTTACTGAAACTCTACTAGGTTTAGTTGACTTACTGAAACTCTATTAGGTTTAGTTGACTTACTGAAACTCTACTAGGTTTAGTTGACTTACTGAAACTCTACTAGGTTTAGTTGACTTACTGAAACTCTACTAGGTTTAGTTGACTTACTGAAACTCTACTAGGTTTAGTTGACTTTACTGAAACCTACTAGGATTAGTTGACTTACTGAAACTCTACTAGGTTTAGTTGACTTACTGAAACTCTACTAGGTTTAGTTGACTTACTGAAACTCTACTAGGTTTAGTTGACTTACTGAAACTCTATTAGGTTTAGTTGTTGTTGGGTTTATTTCCAGCTGAAGTCAAGGCGTCTAGTTGTGGTTCAGAGACTTACTGAAACTCGACTAGGTTTAGTTGTTGTTGGGTTTATTTCCAGCTGAAGTCAAGGCGTCTAGTTGTGGTTCAGAGACCTACTGAAACTCTACTAGGTTTAGTTGTTGTTGGGTTTATTTCCAGCTGAAGTCAAGGCATCTAGTTGTGGTTCAGAGACTTACTGAAACTCTACTAGGTTTAGTTGTTGTTGGGTTTATTTCCAGCTGAAGTCAAGGCGTCTAGTTGTGGTTCAGAGACCTACTGAAACTCTACTAGGTTTAGTTGTTGTTGGGTTTATTTCCAGCTGAAGTCAAGGCGTCTAGTTGTGGTTCAGAGACTTACTGAAACTCGACTAGGTTTAGTTGTTGTTGGGTTTATTTCCAGCTGAAGTCAAGGCGTCTAGTTGTGGTTCAGAGACTTACTGAAACTCTATGAGGTTTAGTTGTTGTTGGGTTTATTTCCAGCTGAAGTCAAGGCGTCTAGTTGTGATTCAGAGACCTACTGAAACTCTATGAGGTTTAGTTGTTGTTGGGTTTATTTCCAGCTGAAGTCAAGGCATCTAGTTGTGGTTCAGAGACTTACTGAAACTCTACTAGGTTTAGTTGACTTACTGAAACTCTACTAGGATTAGTTGACTTACTGAAACTCTACTAGGTTTAGTTGACTTACTGAAACTCTACTAGGTTTAGTTGACTTACTGAAACTCTACTAGGTTTAGTTGACTTACTGAAACTCTATTAGGTTTAGTTGTTGTTGGGTTTATTTCCAGCTGAAGTCAAGGCGTCTAGTTGTGGTTCAGACCCCTATTGAAACTCTACTAGGTGTAGTTGTTGTTGGGTTTATTTCCAGCTGAAGTCAAGGCGTCTAGTTGTGGTTCAGAGACCTACTGAAACTCTACTAGGTTTAGTTGTTGTTGGGTTTATTTCCAGCTGAAGTCAAGGCATCTAGTTGTGGTTCAGAGACTTACTGAAACTCTACTAGGTTTAGTTGTTGTTGGGTTTATTTCCAGCTGAAGTCAAGGCGTCTAGTTGTGGTTCAGAGACTTACTGAAACTCGACTAGGTTTAGTTGTTGTTGGGTTTATTTCCAGCTGAAGTCAAGGCGTCTAGTTGTGGTTCAGAGACTTACTGAAACTCTATGAGGTTTAGTTGTTGTTGGGTTTATTTCCAGCTGAAGTCAAGGCGTCTAGTTGTGGTTCAGAGACTTACTGAAACTCTATGAGGTTTAGTTGTTGTTGGGTTTATTTCCAGCTGAAGTCAAGGGGTCTAGTTGTGGTTCAGAGACTTACTGAAACTCTACTAGGTTTAGTTGTTGTTGGGTTTATTTCCAGCTGAAGTCAAGGCATCTAGTTGTGGTTCAGAGACTTACTGAAACTCTACTAGGTTTAGTTGTTGTTGGGTTTATTTCCAGCTGAAGTCAAGGCGTCTAGTTGTGGTTCAGAGACTTACTGAAACTCGACTAGGTTTAGTTGTTGTTGGGTTTATTTCCAGCTGAAGTCAAGGCGTCTAGTTGTGGTTCAGAGACTTACTGAAACTCTACTAGGTTTAGTTGTTGTTGGGTTTATTTCCAGCTGAAGTCAAGGCGTCTAGTTGTGGTTCAGAGACTTACTGAAACTCGACTAGGTTTAGTTGTTGTTGGGTTTATTTCCAGCTGAAGTCAAGGCGTCTAGTTGTGGTTCAGAGACTTACTGAAACTCTACTAGGTTTAGTTGTTGTTGGGTTTATTTCCAGCTGAAGTCAAGGCGTCTAGTTGTGGTTCAGAGACTTACTGAAACTCGACTAGGTTTAGTTGTTGTTGGGTTTATTTCCAGCTGAAGTCAAGGCGTCTAGTTGTGGTTCAGAGACTTACTGAAACTCTACTAGGTTTAGTTGTTGTTGGGTTTATTTCCAGCTGAAGTCAAGGCGTCTAGTTGTGGTTCAGAGACCTACTGAAACTCTACTAGGTTTAGTTGTTGTTGGGTTTATTTCCAGCTGAAGTCAAGGCGTCTAGTTGTGGTTCAGAGACTTACTGAAACTCGACTAGGTTTAGTTGTTGTTGGGTTTATTTCAGCTGAAGTCAAGGCGTCTAGTTGTGGTTCAGAGACTTACTGAAACTCCTGAGGTTTAGTTGTTGTTGGGTTTATTTCCAGCTGAAGTCAAGGCGTCTAGTTGTGATTCAGAGACCTACTGAAACTCTATGAGGTTTAGTTGTTGTTGGGTTTATTTCCAGCTGAAGTCAAGGCGTCTAGTTGTGATTCAGAGACCTACTGAAACTCTACTAGGTTTAGTTGTTGTTGGGTTTATTTCCAGCTGAAGTCAAGGCGCCTAGTTGTGATTCAGAGACATACTGAAACTCTATGAGGTTTAGTTGTTGTTGGGTTTATTTCCAGCTGAAGTCAAGGCGTCTAGTTGTGGTTCAGAGACCTACTGAAACTCTACTAGGTTTAGTTGTTGTTGGGTTTATTTCCAGCTGAAGTCAAGGCGTCTAGTTGTGGTTCAGAGACCTACTGAAACTCTACTAGGTTTAGATGTTGTTGGGTTTATTTCCAGCTGAAGTCAAGGCGTCTAGTTGTGATTCAGAGACCTACTGAAACTCTACTAGGTTTAGATGTTGTTGGGTTTATTTCCAGCTGAAGTCAAGGCGTCTAGTTGTGGTTCAGAGACCTACTGAAACTCTACTAGGTTTAGTTGTTGTTGGGTTTATTTCCAGCTGAAGTCAAGGGGTCTAGTTGTGGTTCAGAGACCTACTGAAACTCTACTAGGTTTAATTGTTGTTGGGTTTATTTCCAGCTGAAGTCAAGGCATCTAGTTGTGGTTCAGAGACTTACTGAAACTCTACTAGGTTTAGTTGACTTACTGAAACTCTACTAGGATTAGTTGACTTACTGAAACTCTACTAGGTTTAGTTGACTTACTGAAACTCTACTAGGTTTAGTTGACTTACTGAAACTCTACTAGGTTTAGTTGACTTACTGAAACTCTATTAGGTTTAGTTGTTGTTGGGTTTATTTCCAGCTGAAGTCAAGGCGTCTAGTTGTGGTTCAGACCCCTATTGAAACTCTACTAGGTGTAGTTGTTGTTGGGTTTATTTCCAGCTGAAGTCAAGGCGTCTAGTTGTGGTTCAGAGACCTACTGAAACTCTACTAGGTTTGGTTGTTGTTGGGTTTATTTCCAGCTGAAGTCAAGGCATCTAGTTGTGGTTCAGAGACTTACTGAAACTCTACTAGGTTTAATTGTTGTTGGGTTTATTTCAGCTGACGTCAAGGCATCTAGTTGTGGTTCAGAGACTTACTGAAACTCTACTAGGTTTAGTTGACTTACTGAAACTCTACTAGGATTAGTTGACTTACTGAAACTCTACTAGGTTTAGTTGACTTACTGAAACTCTACTAGGTTTAGTTGACTTACTGAAACTCTACTAGGTTTAGTTGACTTACTGAAACTCTATTAGGTTTAGTTGTTGTTGGGTTTATTTCCAGCTGAAGTCAAGGCGTCTAGTTGTGGTTCAGACCCTATTGAAACTCTACTAGGTGTAGTTGTTGTTGGGTTTATTTCCAGCTGAAGTCAAGGCGTCTAGTTGTGGTTCAGAGACCTACTGAAACTCTACTAGGTTTAGTTGTTGTTGGGTTTATTTCCAGCTGAAGTCAAGGCATCTAGTTGTGGTTCAGAGACTTACTGAAACTCTACTAGGTTTAGTTGTTGTTGGGTTTATTTCCAGCTGAAGTCAAGGCGTCTAGTTGTGGTTCAGAGACTTACTGAAACTCGACTAGGTTTAGTTGTTGTTGGGTTTATTTCCAGCTGAAGTCAAGGCGTCTAGTTGTGGTTCAGAGACTTACTGAAACTCTATGAGGTTTAGTTGTTGTTGGGTTTATTTCCAGCTGAAGTCAAGGCGTCTAGTTGTGGTTCAGAGACTTACTGAAACTCTATGAGGTTTAGTTGTTGTTGGGTTTATTTCCAGCTGAAGTCAAGGGGTCTAGTTGTGGTTCAGAGACTTACTGAAACTCTACTAGGTTTAGTTGTTGTTGGGTTTATTTCCAGCTGAAGTCAAGGCATCTAGTTGTGGTTCAGAGACTTACTGAAACTCTACTAGGTTTAGTTGTTGTTGGGTTTATTTCCAGCTGAAGTCAAGGCGTCTAGTTGTGGTTCAGAGACTTACTGAAACTCGACTAGGTTTAGTTGTTGTTGGGTTTATTTCCAGCTGAAGTCAAGGCGTCTAGTTGTGGTTCAGAGACTTACTGAAACTCTACTAGGTTTAGTTGTTGTTGGGTTTATTTCCAGCTGAAGTCAAGGCGTCTAGTTGTGGTTCAGAGACTTACTGAAACTCGACTAGGTTTAGTTGTTGTTGGGTTTATTTCCAGCTGAAGTCAAGGCGTCTAGTTGTGGTTCAGAGACTTACTGAAACTCTACTAGGTTTAGTTGTTGTTGGGTTTATTTCCAGCTGAAGTCAAGGCGTCTAGTTGTGGTTCAGAGACTTACTGAAACTCGACTAGGTTTAGTTGTTGTTGGGTTTATTTCCAGCTGAAGTCAAGGCGTCTAGTTGTGGTTCAGAGACTTACTGAAACTCTACTAGGTTTAGTTGTTGTTGGGTTTATTTCAGCTGAAGTCAAGGCGTCTAGTTGTGGTTCAGAGACTTACTGAAACTCGACTAGGTTTAGTTGTTGTTGGGTTTATTTCCAGCTGAAGTCAAGGCGTCTAGTTGTGGTTCAGAGACTTACTGAAACTCGACTAGGTTTAGTTGTTGTTGGGTTTATTTCCAGCTGAAGTCAAGGCGTCTAGTTGTGGTTCAGAGACTTACTGAAACTCGACTAGGTTTAGTTGTTGTTGGGTTTATTTCCAGCTGAAGTCAAGGCGTCTAGTTGTGGTTCAGAGACCTACTGAAACTCTACTAGGTTTAGTTGTTGTTGGGTTTATTTCCAGCTGAAGTCAAGGGGTCTAGTTGTGGTTCAGAGACCTACTGAAACTCTACTAGGTTTAGTTGTTGTTGGGTTTATTTCCAGCTGAAGTCAAGGCATCTAGTTGTGGTTCAGAGACCTACTGAAACTCTACTAGGTTTAGTTGTTGTTGGGTTTATTTCCAGCTGAAGTCAAGGCGTCTAGTTGTGGTTCAGAGACCTACTGAAACTCTACTAGGTTTAGTTGTTGTTGGGTTTATTTCCAGCTGAAGTCAAGGCGTCTAGTTGTGGTTCAGAGACCTACTGAAACTCTATGAGGTTTAGTTGTTGTTGGGTTTATTTCCAGCTGAAGTCAAGGCGTCTAGTTGTGGTTCAGAGACTTACTGAAACTCTATGAGGTTTAGTTGTTGTTGGGTTTATTTCCAGCTGAAGTCAAGGCGTCTAGTTGTGGTTCAGAGACTTACTGAAACTCTACTAGGTTTAGTTGTTGTTGGGTTTATTTCCAGCTGAAGTCAAGGCGTCTAGTTGTGGTTCAGAGACTTACTGAAACTCTACTAGGTTTAGTTGTTGTTGGGTTTATTTCCAGCTGAAGTCAAGGCGTCTAGTTGTGATTCAGAGACCTACTGAAACTCGACTAGGTTTAGTTGTTGTTGGGTTTATTTCCAGCTGAAGTCAAGGCGTCTAGTTGTGGTTCAGAGACTTACTGAAACTCTACTAGGTTTAGTTGACTTACTGAAACTCTACTAGGTTTAGTTGACTTACTGAAACTCTATTAGGTTTAGTTGACTTACTGAAACTCTACTAGGTTTAGTTGACTTACTGAAACTCTACTAGGTTTAGTTGACTTACTGAAACTCTACTAGGTTTAGTTGACTTACTGAAACTCTACTAGGTTTAGTTGACTTACTGAAACTCTACTAGGATTAGTTGACTTACTGAAACTCTACTAGGTTTAGTTGACTTACTGAAACTCTACTAGGTTTAGTTGACTTACTGAAACTCTACTAGGTTTAGTTGACTTACTGAAACTCTATTAGGTTTAGTTGTTGTTGGGTTTATTTCCAGCTGAAGTCAAGGCGTCTAGTTGTGGTTCAGAGACTTACTGAAACTCGACTAGGTTTAGTTGTTGTTGGGTTTATTTCCAGCTGAAGTCAAGGCGTCTAGTTGTGGTTCAGAGACCTACTGAAACTCTACTAGGTTTAGTTGTTGTTGGGTTTATTTCCAGCTGAAGTCAAGGCATCTAGTTGTGGTTCAGAGACTTACTGAAACTCTACTAGGTTTAGTTGTTGTTGGGTTTATTTCCAGCTGAAGTCAAGGCGTCTAGTTGTGGTTCAGAGACCTACTGAAACTCTACTAGGTTTAGTTGTTGTTGGGTTTATTTCCAGCTGAAGTCAAGGCGTCTAGTTGTGGTTCAGAGACTTACTGAAACTCGACTAGGTTTAGTTGTTGTTGGGTTTATTTCCAGCTGAAGTCAAGGCGTCTAGTTGTGGTTCAGAGACTTACTGAAACTCTATGAGGTTTAGTTGTTGTTGGGTTTATTTCCAGCTGAAGTCAAGGCGTCTAGTTGTGATTCAGAGACCTACTGAAACTCTATGAGGTTTAGTTGTTGTTGGGTTTATTTCCAGCTGAAGTCAAGGCGTCTAGTTGTGATTCAGAGACCTACTGAAACTCTACTAGGTTTAGTTGTTGTTGGGTTTATTTCAGCTGAAGTCAAGGCGCCTAGTTGTGATTCAGAGACATACTGAAACTCTATGAGGTTTAGTTGTTGTTGGGTTTATTTCCAGCTGAAGTCAAGGCGTCTAGTTGTGGTTCAGAGACCTACTGAAACTCTACTAGGTTTAGTTGTTGTTGGGTTTATTTCCAGCTGAAGTCAAGGCGTCTAGTTGTGGTTCAGAGACCTACTGAAACTCTACTAGGTTTAGATGTTGTTGGGTTTATTTCAGCTGAAGTCAAGGCGTCTAGTTGTGATTCAGAGACCTACTGAAACTCTACTAGGTTTAGATGTTGTTGGGTTTATTTCCAGCTGAAGTCAAGGCGTCTAGTTGTGGTTCAGAGACCTACTGAAACTCTACTAGGTTTAGTTGTTGTTGGGTTTATTTCCAGCTGAAGTCAAGGGGTCTAGTTGTGGTTCAGAGACCTACTGAAACTCTACTAGGTTTAATTGTTGTTGGGTTTATTTCCAGCTGAAGTCAAGGCATCTAGTTGTGGTTCAGAGACTTACTGAAACTCTACTAGGTTTAGTTGACTTACTGAAACTCTACTAGGATTAGTTTTACTGAAACTCTACTAGGTTTAGTTGACTTACTGAAACTCTACTAGGTTTAGTTGACTTACTGAAACTCTACTAGGTTTAGTTGACTTACTGAAACTCTATTAGGTTTAGTTGTTGTTGGGTTTATTTCCAGCTGAAGTCAAGGCGTCTAGTTGTGGTTCAGACCCCTATTGAAACTCTACTAGGTGTAGTTGTTGTTGGGTTTATTTCCAGCTGAAGTCAAGGCGTCTAGTTGTGGTTCAGAGACCTACTGAAACTCTACTAGGTTTGGTTGTTGTTGGGTTTATTTCCAGCTGAAGTCAAGGCATCTAGTTGTGGTTCAGAGACTTACTGAAACTCTACTAGGTTTAATTGTTGTTGGGTTTATTTCCAGCTGAAGTCAAGGCATCTAGTTGTGGTTCAGAGACTTACTGAAACTCTACTAGGTTTAGTTGACTTACTGAAACTCTACTAGGATTAGTTGACTTACTGAAACTCTACTAGGTTTAGTTGACTTACTGAAACTCTACTAGGTTTAGTTGACTTACTGAAACTCTACTAGGTTTAGTTGACTTACTGAAACTCTATTAGGTTTAGTTGTTGTTGGGTTTATTTCCAGCTGAAGTCAAGGCGTCTAGTTGTGGTTCAGACCCCTATTGAAACTCTACTAGGTGTAGTTGTTGTTGGGTTTATTTCCAGCTGAAGTCAAGGCGTCTAGTTGTGGTTCAGAGACCTACTGAAACTCTACTAGGTTTAGTTGTTGTTGGGTTTATTTCCAGCTGAAGTCAAGGCATCTAGTTGTGGTTCAGAGACTTACTGAAACTCTACTAGGTTTAGTTGTTGTTGGGTTTATTTCCAGCTGAAGTCAAGGCGTCTAGTTGTGGTTCAGAGACTTACTGAAACTCGACTAGGTTTAGTTGTTGTTGGGTTTATTTCCAGCTGAAGTCAAGGCGTCTAGTTGTGGTTCAGAGACTTACTGAAACTCTATGAGGTTTAGTTGTTGTTGGGTTTATTTCCAGCTGAAGTCAAGGCGTCTAGTTGTGGTTCAGAGACTTACTGAAACTCTATGAGGTTTAGTTGTTGTTGGGTTTATTTCAGCTGAAGTCAAGGGGTCTAGTTGTGGTTCAGAGACTTACTGAAACTCTACTAGGTTTAGTTGTTGTTGGGTTTATTTCAGCTGAAGTCAAGGCATCTAGTTGTGGTTCAGAGACTTACTGAAACTCTACTAGGTTTAGTTGTTGTTGGTTTATTTCCAGCTGAAGTCAAGGCGTCTAGTTGTGGTTCAGAGACTTACTGAAACTCGACTAGGTTTAGTTGTTGTTGGGTTTATTTCCAGCTGAAGTCAAGGCGTCTAGTTGTGGTTCAGAGACTTACTGAAACTCTACTAGGTTTAGTTGTTGTTGGGTTTATTTCCAGCTGAAGTCAAGGCGTCTAGTTGTGGTTCAGAGACTTACTGAAACTCGACTAGGTTTAGTTGTTGTTGGGTTTATTTCCAGCTGAAGTCAAGGCGTCTAGTTGTGGTTCAGAGACTTACTGAAACTCTACTAGGTTTAGTTGTTGTTGGGTTTATTTCCAGCTGAAGTCAAGGCGTCTAGTTGTGGTTCAGAGACTTACTGAAACTCGACTAGGTTTAGTTGTTGTTGGGTTTATTTCCAGCTGAAGTCAAGGCGTCTAGTTGTGGTTCAGAGACTTACTGAAACTCTACTAGGTTTAGTTGTTGTTGGGTTTATTTCCAGCTGAAGTCAAGGCGTCTAGTTGTGGTTCAGAGACCTACTGAAACTCTACTAGGTTTAGTTGTTGTTGGGTTTATTTCCAGCTGAAGTCAAGGCGTCTAGTTGTGGTTCAGAGACTTACTGAAACTCGACTAGGTTTAGTTGTTGTTGTTTATTTCAGCTGAAGTCAAGGCGTCTAGTTGTGGTTCAGAGACTTACTGAAACTCTATGAGGTTTAGTTGTTGTTGGGTTTATTTCCAGCTGAAGTCAAGGCGTCTAGTTGTGATTCAGAGACCTACTGAAACTCTATGAGGTTTAGTTGTTGTTGGGTTTATTTCCAGCTGAAGTCAAGGCGTCTAGTTGTGATTCAGAGACCTACTGAAACTCTACTAGGTTTAGTTGTTGTTGGGTTTATTTCCAGCTGAAGTCAAGGCGCCTAGTTGTGATTCAGAGACATACTGAAACTCTATGAGGTTTAGTTGTTGTTGGGTTTATTTCCAGCTGAAGTCAAGGCGTCTAGTTGTGGTTCAGAGACCTACTGAAACTCTACTAGGTTTAGTTGTTGTTGGGTTTATTTCCAGCTGAAGTCAAGGCGTCTAGTTGTGGTTCAGAGACCTACTGAAACTCTACTAGGTTTAGATGTTGTTGGGTTTATTTCCAGCTGAAGTCAAGGCGTCTAGTTGTGATTCAGAGACCTACTGAAACTCTACTAGGTTTAGATGTTGTTGGGTTTATTTCCAGCTGAAGTCAAGGCGTCTAGTTGTGGTTCAGAGACCTACTGAAACTCTACTAGGTTTAGTTGTTGTTGGGTTTATTTCCAGCTGAAGTCAAGGGGTCTAGTTGTGGTTCAGAGACCTACTGAAACTCTACTAGGTTTAATTGTTGTTGGGTTTATTTCAGCTGAAGTCAAGGCATCTAGTTGTGGTTCAGAGACTTACTGAAACTCTACTAGGTTTAGTTGACTTTGAAACTCTTAGGATTAGTTTTACTGAAACTTACTAGGTTTAGTTGACTTACTGAAAGTCAAGGTTTAGTTGACTTACTGTCTGTAGGTTCAGTTGACTTACTGAAACTCTATTAGGTTTAGTTGTTGTTGGGTTTATTTCAGCTGAAGTCAAGGGGTCTAGTTGTGGTTCAGAGACCTATTGAAACTCTACTAGGTTTAGTTGTTGTTGGGTTTATTTCCAGCTGAAGTCAAGGCGTCTAGTTGTGGTTCAGAGACCTACTGAAACTCTACTAGGTTTAGTTGTTGTTGGGTTTATTTCCAGCTGAAGTCAAGGCATCTAGTTGTGGTTCAGAGACTTACTGAAACTCTACTAGGTTTAATTGTTGTTGGGTTTATTTCAGCTGAAGTCAAGGCATCTAGTTGTGGTTCAGAGACTTACTGAAACTCTACTAGGTTTAGTTGACTTTGAAACTCTTAGGTTTAGTTGACTTAGCTGAACTCTACTAGGTTTAGTTGACTTACTGAAACTCTACTAGGTTTAGTTGACTTACTGAAACTCTACTAGGTTTAGTTGACTTACTGAAACTCTATTAGGTTTAGTTGTTGTTGGGTTTATTTCCAGCTGAAGTCAAGGCTCTAGTTGTGGTTCAGACCCCTATTGAAACTCTACTAGGTGTAGTTGTTGTTGGGTTTATTTCCAGCTGAAGTCAAGGCGTCTAGTTGTGGTTCAGAGACCTACTGAAACTCTACTAGGTTTAGTTGTTGTTGGGTTTATTTCAGCTGAAGTCAAGGCATCTAGTTGTGGTTCAGAGACTTACTGAAACTCTACTAGGTTTAGTTGTTGTTGGGTTTATTTCCAGCTGAAGTCAAGGCGTCTAGTTGTGGTTCAGAGACTTACTGAAACTCGACTAGGTTTAGTTGTTGTTGGGTTTTATTTCAGCTGAAGTCAAGGCGTCTAGTTGTGGTTCAGAGACTTACTGAAACTCTATGAGGTTTAGTTGTTGTTGGGTTTATTTCAGCTGAAGTCAAGGCGTCTAGTTGTGGTTCAGAGACTTACTGAAACCTATGAGGTTTAGTTGTTGTTGGGTTTATTTCCAGCTGAAGTCAAGGGTCTAGTTGTGGTTCAGAGACTTACTGAAACTCTACTAGGTTTAGTTGTTGTTGGGTTTATTTCCAGCTGAAGTCAAGGCATCTAGTTGTGGTTCAGAGACTTACTGAAACTCTACTAGGTTTAGTTGTTGTTGGGTTTATTTCCAGCTGAAGTCAAGGCGTCTAGTTGTGGTTCAGAGACTTACTGAAACTCGACTAGGTTTAGTTGTTGTTGGGTTTATTTCCAGCTGAAGTCAAGGCGTCTAGTTGTGGTTCAGAGACTTACTGAAACTCTACTAGGTTTAGTTGTTGTTGGGTTTATTTCCAGCTGAAGTCAAGGCGTCTAGTTGTGGTTCAGAGACTTACTGAAACTCGACTAGGTTTAGTTGTTGTTGGGTTTTATTTCCAGCTGAAGTCAAGGCGTCTAGTTGTGGTTCAGAGACTTACTGAAACTCTACTAGGTTTAGTTGTTGTTGGGTTTATTTCCAGCTGAAGTCAAGGCGTCTAGTTGTGGTTCAGAGACTTACTGAAACTCGACTAGGTTTAGTTGTTGTTGGGTTTATTTCCAGCTGAAGTCAAGGCGTCTAGTTGTGGTTCAGAGACTTACTGAAACTCTACTAGGTTTAGTTGTTGTTGGGTTTATTTCCAGCTGAAGTCAAGGCGTCTAGTTGTGGTTCAGAGACTTACTGAAACTCGACTAGGTTTAGTTGTTGTTGGGTTTATTTCAGCTGAAGTCAAGGCGTCTAGTTGTGGTTCAGAGACTTACTGAAACTCGACTAGGTTTAGTTGTTGTTGGGTTTATTTCCAGCTGAAGTCAAGGCGTCTAGTTGTGGTTCAGAGACTTACTGAAACTCGACTAGGTTTAGTTGTTGTTGGGTTTATTTCAGCTGAAGTCAAGGCGTCTAGTTGTGGTTCAGAGACCTACTGAAACTCTACTAGGTTTAGTTGTTGTTGGGTTTATTTCCAGCTGAAGTCAAGGGGTCTAGTTGTGGTTCAGAGACCTACTGAAACTCTACTAGGTTTAGTTGTTGTTGGGTTATTTCCAGCTGAAGTCAAGGCATCTAGTTGTGGTTCAGAGACCTACTGAAACTCTACTAGGTTTAGTTGTTGTTGGGTTTATTTCCAGCTGAAGTCAAGGCGTCTAGTTGTGGTTCAGAGACCTACTGAAACTCTACTAGGTTTAGTTGTTGTTGGGTTTATTTCCAGCTGAAGTCAAGGCGTCTAGTTGTGGTTCAGAGACCTACTGAAACTCTATGAGGTTTAGTTGTTGTTGGGTTTATTTCCAGCTGAAGTCAAGGCGTCTAGTTGTGGTTCAGAGACTTACTGAAACTCTATGAGGTTTAGTTGTTGTTGGGTTTATTTCCAGCTGAAGTCAAGGCGTCTAGTTGTGGTTCAGAGACTTACTGAAACTCTACTAGGTTTAGTTGTTGTTGGGTTTATTTCCAGCTGAAGTCAAGGCGTCTAGTTGTGGTTCAGAGACTTACTGAAACTCTACTAGGTTTAGTTGTTGTTGGGTTTATTTCCAGCTGAAGTCAAGGGGTCTAGTTGTGGTTCAGAGACCTACTGAAACTCGACTAGGTTTAGTTGTTGTTGGGTTTATTTCCAGCTGAAGTCAAGGCGTCTAGTTGTGGTTCAGAGACCTACTGAAACTCTACTAGGTTTAGTTGTTGTTGGGTTTATTTCCAGCTGAAGTCAAGGCGTCTAGTTGTGGTTCAGAGACCTACTGAAACTCTACTAGGTTTAGTTGTTGTTGGGTTTATTTCCAGCTGAAGTCAAGGGGTCTAGTTGTGGTTCAGAGACCTACTGAAACTCGACTAGGTTTAGTTGTTGTTGGGTTTATTTCCAGCTGAAGTCAAGGCGTCTAGTTGTGGTTCAGAGACTTACTGAAACTCTACTAGGTTTAGTTGTTGTTGGGTTTATTTCCAGCTGAAGTCAAGGCGTCTAGTTGTGGTTCAGAGACCTACTGAAACTCTACTAGGTTTAGTTGTTGTTGGGTTTATTTCCAGCTGAAGTCAAGGCGTCTAGTTG